>NW_025211300.1:0-961 GCF_004010195.1 Chiloscyllium plagiosum
GCTGGCTGCTCGGTTACACAGCAGCGAGTCCACTAAAAACAATTAGCTGATTATGCCGCGGGGCTATATAAATGCAATACATTCCTTTCTGGTTGAAACAAAGGGGTTTGGGACTCGGGATTTGACGGTGGGGTGCGGGGGTTTTCTGTCCCTTCCCCTGTACATAGGGTTTGTTTTTTTGTGAACCGCTGTTTTCTGTTTATTGTCAACTGTATTTTGTACTATTTAATAAAATTTTAAAAAATAAATAAAGGGTTTACTTAACCCCCAGCTGATAAGGTTGGGGACAGAAATCCCGGGTTAAATGATGATGGGAATTGGGATTATTGTCAGGGATACCCATGAACAAACTCTGATATTCTGTGTGTGTGTGTGTATGTGTTGACTTGGTCTTACAGACCATGAGCCAAGCTGCTGCACTAAATACAGTCTAGCCCTGACTGCGCACTGGACTTCAAAAGGAACAACTTTCGAACCATTTTACTCTAATTCAAACCTGTCACAATCTGGAGGTGAAAATAACTCACACCCCAGGGACCCTCACTGTTAGTCAACATGCAACTTCAGACTGGAAAACGAGGAATTGGACCGGTTTCGAAGAAACGACGAGTTTAAGGTCCTGAAGATGTCATTCGCGATACTAATGCCTTCTTGTCTGAATGAGAGTTCGCAGTTTCATTGATGTGGTGTCGCTTCCCCGAAATCCGAACCACGTATCACTTGTATCTAAAGGAGGTCAGAAACCAATTCCAGGAAGGCCAAGGCACCTTGTCTGAACCCTCGGTTCAAACCAATTTGCCCCCGGCTCCCTCCTCCCCCAAAAAGAAGCCGGTCCCTTCACTCGCTCCGTCCACTCACTTGCTCCCTCTGGCCACACGGAACAATCACAGCAATATCGACACAGCTTCCTGCACAGGGCTCTGACAGCACAGACATCACTCTGACAGCACAGACATCACTC
>NW_025211300.1:1845-8815 GCF_004010195.1 Chiloscyllium plagiosum
CCATTCATTACCCACACGGTGTCCGATATCCCCTATAAAACCATTCATTACCCTCACGGTGCCTGATATTCCCCATAAAACCATTCATTACACACACAGTGTCTGATATCCCCCATAAAACCATTCCTGACCCACACGGTGTCTGATATCCACTAAAAACCCATTCATTACCCACACGGTGTCCGATATCCCCTATAAAACCATTCATTACCCTCACGGTGCCTGATATTCCCCATAAAACCATTCATTACACACACAGTGTCTGATATCCCTCATAAAACCATTCATGACCCACACGGTGTCTTATATCGACTAAAAAACCATTCATTACCCTCATGGTGCCTGATATCCCCCATAAAACCATTCATTACAAACACGGTGCCTGATATCCACTATAAAACCATCCATTACTCACACGGTGTCTGATATCCCCCATAAAACCATTCATTACCCACACGGAGCCTGATATAGCCTACAAAACCATTCATTACCCACACGGTGCCTGATATCCCCTATAAAACCATTCATTACCCTCACGGTGCCTGATATTCCCCATAAAACCATTCATTACACACACAGTGTCTGATATCCCTCATAAAACCATTCATGACCCACACGGTGTCTTATATCGACTAAAAAACCATTCATTTCCCACACGGTGCCTGATATCCCCCATAAAACCATTCTTTACCCACACGGTGCCTGATATTCCCTTTAAAACCATTCATTACCCACACGGAATGTGATATCCCGAATAAAATCATTCATTACCCACATGGTGCCTGATATCCACTATAAAACCAGTCATGACCCACACGGTGTCTGATATCCCCCATAAAACCATTCCTGACCCACACGGTGTCTGATATCCACTAAAAACCCATTCATTACCCACACGGTGTCCGATATCCCCTATAAAACCATTCATTACTCACATGGTGCCTGATATTCCCCATAAAACTATTCATTACCCACAGGGTACCTGCTATCCCTCACAAAAACATTCATGATCCACATGGTGCCTGATATCACCTATAAAACCATCCATTACCCATACGGAGTCTGATATCCCCGATGAAACCATTCTTTACCCACACGGTTTTAATATCCCCCATTAAACCATCCATTACCCACACGGAGTCTGATATCCCCGATGAAACCATTCATTACCCACACGGTTTTAATATCCCCCATTAAACCATTCATTACCCACACGGAACTGATATCCCCCATAAAACCATTCATTACCGACACAAAGTGTGATATCCCCAATAAAATCATTCATTACCCACATGGCGCCTGATATCCGCTATAAAACAGGTCATTACCCACACGGTGTCTGATATTCCCCATAAAACCATTCATGACTCGCACATTGTCAAATTTCCCATCCAAAACCATTCATTACCCACACAGTGTATAATATCCCCTATAAAACCATTCATTACCCACACAGTGTATGATATCCCCTATAAAACCATTCATTATCCACACGGAGTCTGACATCCCGATAAAACCATTCATTACCCACACGGTTCCTGATATCCCCTATAAACCATTCATTACTGCCACATAGCCAGATATAGCCTATAAAACCATTCTTTACCCACAGGGTACCTGATATCCCCCATAAAAACATTCATTACTCACACGGTACCTGATATCCCCTATAAAACCATTCATGACCCACACGGTGTCTGATATCACTAAAAAACCATTCATTACCCACATCGTGCCTGATATCCCCAAAAAAACCATTCATTCCCCTCACGGAGTGTGATATCCCCAATAAAATCATTCATTACCCACATGGTGCCTGATATCCGCTATAAAACCAGTCATGACCCATACGGTGTCTGATATCCCCCATAAAACCATTCCTGACCCACACGGTGTCTGATATCCACTAAAAACCCATTCATTACCCACATGGTGTCTGATATTCCCCATAAAACTATTCATTATCCACAGGGCACCTGCTATCCCTCACAAAAACATTCATGATCCACACGGTGCCTGATATCACCAATAAAACCATCCATTACCCACACGGAGTCTGATATCCCCCATTAAAACATTCATTACCCACACGGAACTGATATCCCCGAGAAAACCATTCATTACCCACAAGGTATCTGATATCCCCCATTTAAACATTCATTACCCACACTGAACTGATATCCCCGATAAAACGATTCATTACCCACACGGTGCCTGATATCCCCTATAAAACGATTCATTACCCACACGGTGCCTGATATCCCCTATAAAACCACGCATTACCCTCATGGTGCCTGATATCACCCATAAAACCTCCTTTACACACACGGAGCCTGATATCCACTATAAAACCATCCATTATCCACACGGTGTCTGACATCCCCAATACAACCATTCTTTACACACACGGTGTCTGATATCCCCCATAAAAATATTCATTACCCATACGGTGTCTGATATCCCCAATAAAACCATTCATTACCAAAACAGTGACTGATATCCCCCATAATACCATTCACTACCCAAATGGTGCCCGATATCCCCTATTAAACAATTCATTACACACACAGTGCCTCATATCCCCTATTAAACCATTCATTACACACACGGTTCCTGATATACCCGATAAAACGATTCATTACACACACGGTGTCTGATATCCACTATAAAACCATTCATTACCCACACGGTGCCTGATATCCCATAGAAAACCATTCATTACCCACAGGGTATCTGATATCCCCCATTTAAACATTCATTACCCACACTGAACTGATATCCCCGATAAAACGATTCATTACACACACGGTGCCTAATATCCCCTATAAAACCACGCATTACCCTCATGGTGCCTGATATCCACTATAAAACCAGTCATGACCCACACGGTATCTGATATTCCCCATAAAACCATTCATTACCTACACAGTGTCTGATATCCCCCATAAAAGCATTCATTACACACACGGTGCCTGATATCCACTATAGAACCATCCATTATCCACACGGTGTATGATATCCACTATAAAACCATTCATTACCCACACGGTGTCTGATATCTCCCATAAAACCATTCATTACCCAAACGTTGCCTGATATCCCCCATAAAACCATTCATTACCCACACGGTACCTGATACCCCCAATAAAACCATTCATTAGTCACACGGTACCTGATATCACCCATAAAACCATTCATTACCCTCACGGTGCCTGATATCCCCCATAAAACCATTCATTACCCACACGGAGCCTGATACAGCCTACAAAACCATTCATTACCCTCACGATGCCTGATATCCCCCATAAAACCATTCATTACATACAGGGAGGAGAAAGTGAGGGCTGCAGATGCTGGAGATCAGAGCTGAAAATGTGTTGCTGGAAAAGCGTAGCAGGTCAGGCAGCATCCAAGGAACAGGAGAATCGACGTTTCGGGCATAAGCCCTTCTTGAAGAAGGGCTTTTGCCCGAAACGTCAATTCTCCTGTTCCTTGGATGTTGCCTGACCTGTTGCGCTTTTCCAGCAACACATTACACACACGGAGCATGATATCCACTATAAAACCATTCATTATCCACACGGTGTCTGATATCACCTTAAAAATCTTTCATTAACCACATGGTGCCTGATATCCCCCATAAATCCATTCATTACACAAATGGAGCCTGATATTCCCCATAAAACCATTCATTACCCTCACAGTGTCTGATATTCCCCATAAAACCATTCATTACCCACACAGTGTCTGATATCCCCCATAAAACCATTCATTACCCACACAGTGTCTGATATCCACTATAAAACCATTCATTATCCACACGGTGTCTGATATCACCTTAAAAATCTTTCATTATCCACACGGTGCCTGATATCCCCATAAATCCATTCATTACACAAATGGAGCCTGATATTCGCCATAAAACCATTCATTTCCCACACAGTGTCTGATATCCCCCATAAAACCATTCATTACCCACACAGTGTCTGGTATCCATTATAAAGCAATTCATTATCCAACATTTTGTTTGAAACGTTCCATAATTCCAGTAATTCCTCACTCTGTCCCTGACACCTCTGTTCCCGCTCCACATTTCCCCACACTCACCGTTATGGAGAGCAATTCATTGGACTGGATGGGGATTTCCAGGACTAGTGAGCCCATCCCCTTCTCATCTGTAGTCACCAACACTGCTCCAGGTTTCCAGGAACTTAACACGCTGATGGTCGCATTGGTTACAGGTCGCCCCGTAGTATACTGCAATTTTATCTGAGTAAAGACAGGGATCGTTTAATATAATGTAACAGAGCAAGGATTGTACTGAACCTGGCCCGTACAGATCCTGGTCTGTACAGTGCTCCTGCATATATTACACAGTATGTGTGGGGGAGAGTGTAAGCCTGTATATATTAAACAGTGTGTATGGGGAGAATTTAACCCTGTCTATATTACACAGTATGTGTGGGTGAAGAATGTAACCCTGTCTATATTACAAAGTGTGTCAGGGGCGGGGGGGGGGGGGTGGGGAGACTGTAACCTTGTATATATTACACAGTATGTGTGAGCTGGGGAATTTTACCCAGTATGTTGCCTCCCCGGTGCCAGGGTCCGGGATGTCGCTGATCGGGTTTACGTGATTCTGAAGGGGGAGGGTGAGTAGCCAGAAATTATGACACATATTGACACCACTGATATAGCCAGGAAAGGGATTGAGGATCTGAAAAGTGACTATAGAGAGTTAGGTTGGAAGCTGAAGAGCAGGACGAGTAGAGTAGTGATCTCAGATTTGCTATTAGTGCCAAGAGATAGTGAGGTGAGGAACAATCAGCGAGGACAGCTAAACATGTGCTGCAAGGCTTGTGCAGGAGGGAGGGCTTCAGATACCTAGACCACTGGGATACCTTCTGGGGAAGGTGGGACCTGTACATAAAGGGCGAGTTGCTCCTGAACTGGAGGGGCACAAATATCCTGGGTGGGAGATTTGTTTGTGTGGATCAGGAGGGTGTAAACTAGTGTGGCATGGGGGTGGGAATCAGAGCTACACATCTGAGAGGTGGGCAGTTGTAGATGGGACAGTGTCAGGATCTAGTGAATCTATCAGGAAGGTTTTTCACGTGATGAAACGAAGGGATCGGTTAAAGTGTGTGTCTGCTTAAACGCAAAGAATCCCAGAAATAAGAGTGACGAACTTAAGAGTATGGATCAGGACTTGGGACTATGATTAGATTAGATTACTTACAGTGTGGAAACAGGCCCTTCGGCCCGACAAGTCCACACCGACCCGCCGAAGTGCACCCACCCAGACTCATGCCCCTACATTTACCCCTTCACCTAACACTACAGGCAATTTAGCGTGGCCAATTCACCTAACGGAGACGTGGGTTTCACAGGGGCAGGAATGGTTGCTGGATGTTCCAAGGTTTAGAACATTTAAAAAGAACAGGGAGGGGGGAAAAAGAGGAGGGGGTGTAGTATTGCTAATCAGAGAGTGCATCATAGCTACAGAAATGGAGGTTGTTGAGGAAGGTTTGTCTACTGAGTCAGTAAGGGTGGAAGTTAGGAACAGCAAAGGAGCAGCCACCTCATTGGGGGTTTTCTACAGACCCCCTAATAGCAGGAGAGAGATTGAAGAACTCATAGGCTGGCAGCTTTTGGAAAAATGCAGATGAAGCAGGGTTGTTGCCATGGGTGATTTCAACTTTCACAATATTGACTGGAACCTCCTAAGTACCGATGGTTTGGATGGAGCCGTTTTTGTCAGGTGTGTTCAGGAGAGTTTCCTTATTCAGTATGTCGACAGGCCGACGAGGGGAGAGGCCATTTTGGATTTGGTGCTGGCAATGAGCCAGGATAGGTGTCAGATCTCGCGGTGGGAGAGTACTTTGGTGACAGTGATCACAACTGCCTCACATTCACCATAGCCTTGGAGAGGGAAAGGAGCAGTTAGCAAGGGAAGATATTTAATTGGGGAACAGGAATTATGATGCTATCAGACAGGAGTTGGGAAGTACAGATTTGGAGCAATTGTTCCACAGAAAGGGCACAACAGACATGTGGAGACTATTTAAGAAGAAGTTGTTGCGAGTGATGCACAAATTTATTCCTTTGATACAGGTAAGAAGGGGAAAGATTAAGGAGCCTTGCATGATGAGAACAGAGGAGCTTCTCGTCAAAAGGAAGAAGGTAGCTTATGTAAGGTGGAGGAAGCAAGGATCTAGCACAGCTTCAGAGGATTACAGGCTTGCTAGAAAGGAGCTCAGAAATGGACTGAGGAGAGCCAGGAGGGGGCACGATAAAGACTTGGCAAGAAGGATTAGGGAGAACCCTAAGGCATTTTACTCATTCGTGAGGAATAAGAGAATGATCAGGGAGAAGGTAGGGCCGGTCAGGGATAGAGGAGGGAACTTGTACGTGAAGTATGAACAGATAGGGGAAGCCCTAAATCAGTTTTTTGCTTTGGTTTTCACTAAGGAAGGGGACCTTGCTGTGAATGAGAACTTTGAGGAGCTGGGATACAGGCTAGACCAGATCAAGATTGATGAAATTGATGTGCTGGAAATTTTGGCAAACATTAAGATTGATAAGTCCCCAGGGCCAGACCAGATTTATCCTAGGCTGCTCCAGGAAGCGAGAAAGGAGGTTGCTAAGCCACTAGCGAGGATATTTGCCTCCTCATTCTCCACTAGAGTCATACCGGAGGATTGGAAGGAGGCAAATATTGTTTCTCTTTTCAAGAAGGATAATCGGGAAATCCCTGGAAATTATAGACCAGTCAGTCAGTCTGTGGTCAGCAAGGTTTTGGAAAGAATTCTGAGGGATAGGATTTATGACTATTTGGCAAAGCATAGTGTGATTAAAGGCAGTCAGCGTGGCTTTCTGGGATGCCGCCTGACCCGCTGTGCTTTTCCAGCACCACTCTAATCTTGACTCTGATCTCCAGCATCTGCAGTCCTCACTTTTGCCTAATGGC
>NW_025211300.1:9447-10840 GCF_004010195.1 Chiloscyllium plagiosum
CACGGTGTCTGATATCCACTATAAAACCATTCATTATCCACACGGAGTCTGATATCCCCCATAAAATCATTCATTACCCACACAGCGCCTGATATAGCCCATAAAACCATTCATTACCCACACGGAGCCTGATACAGCCTACAAAACCATTCATTACCGACACGGTGCCTGATATCCCCTATAAAACCTTTCATTACCCTCACGCTGCCTGATATCCCCCATAAAACCATTCATTACACACAGGGAGGAGAAAGTGAGGGCTGCAGATGCTGGAGATCAGAGCTGAAAATGTGTTGCTGGAAAAGCGCAGCAGGTCAGGCAGCATCCAAGGAGCAGGAGAATCGACGTTTCGGGCATAAGCCCTTCCTGAAGAAGGGCTTTTGCCCGAAACGTCGATTCTCCTGTTCCTTGGACGCTGCCTGACCTGCTGCACTTTTCCAGCAACACATTACACACACGGAGCATGATATCCCCTATAAAACCATTCATTATCCACACAGTGTCTGATATCCCCTATAAAACCATTCATTACGCACACGGTGTCTGATATTACCTTAAAAATCTTTCATTAACCACACGGTGCCTGATATCCCCCATAAATCCATTCATTACACAAATGGAGCCTGATATCCCCTATAAAACCATTCATTACCCACACAGTGTCTGGTATCCATTATAAAGCAATTCATTATCCAACATTTTGTTTGAAACATTCCATAATTCCAGTAATTCCTCACTCTGTCCCTCACACCTCTGTTCCCGCTCCACATTTCCCCACACTCACCGTTATGGAGAGCAATTCATTGGACTGGATGGGGATTTCCAGGACTAGTGAGCCCATCCCCTTCTCATCTGTAGTCACCAACACTGCTCCAGGTTTCCACGAACTTAACATGCTGATGGTCGCATTGGTTACAGGTCGCCCCGTAGTATGCTGCAATTTTATCTGAGTAAAGACAGGGATCGTTCAATATAATGTAACAGAGCAAGGGTTGTACTGAACCTGGCCCGTACAGAACCTGGTCTGTACAGAACCTGGTCTGTACAGTGCTCCTGCATATATTACACAGTATGTGTGGGGGAGAGTGTAAGCCTGTATATATTAAACAGTGTGTATGGGGAGAATTTAACCCTGTCTATATTACACAGTATGTGTGGGTGAAGAGTGTAACCCTGTCCATATTACAAAGTGTGTCGGGGGGGGAGGGGGGAGGTGGGTGGGAGATTGTAACCCTGTATATATTACACAGTATGTGTGAGGCTGGGGAATTTTACCCAGTATGTTGCCTCCCCGGTGCCAGGGTCCGGGATGTCGCTGATCGGGTTTACGTGATTCTGAAGGGGGAGGGTGAGTAGCCAGAAATTATGACACATATTGGCACCAATGATATAG
>NW_025211300.1:11763-13724 GCF_004010195.1 Chiloscyllium plagiosum
ACTTTGGTGACAGTGATCACAACTGCCTCACATTCACCATAGCCTTGGAGAGGGAAAGGAGCAGTTAGCAAGGGAAGATATTTAATTGGGGAACAGGAAATTATGCTGCTATCAGACAGGATTTGGGAAGTACAGATTTGGAGCAATTGTTCCACAGAACGGGCACAACAGACATGTGGAGACTATTTAAGAAGAAGTTGTTGCGAGTGATGCACAAATTTATTCCTTTGATACAGGTAAGAAGGGGTAACATTAAGGAGCCTTGCATGATGAGAACAGAGGAGCTTCTCGTCAAAAGGAAGAAGGTAGCTTATGTAAGGTGGAGGAAGCAAGGATCTAGCACAGCTTTAGAGGATTACAGGCTTGCTAGAAAGGAGCTCAGAAATGGACTGAGGAGAGCCAGGAGGGGGCACAATAAAGACTTGGCAAGAAGGATTAGGGAGAACCCAAAGGCATTTTACTCATACGTGAGGAATAAGAGAATGATCAGGGAGAAGGTAGGGCCGATCAGGGATAGAGTAGGGAACTTGTACGTGGAGTATGAGCAGATAGGGGAAGCCCTAAATGAGATTTTTGCTTCAGTTTTCACTAAGGAAAGGGACCTTGTTGTGAATGAGAACTTTGAGGAGCTGGGATACAGGCTTGACCAGATCAAGATTGATGAAGTTGATGTGCTGGAAATTTTGGCAAACATTAAGATCAATAAGTCCCCAGGGCCAGACCAGATTTATCCTAGGCTGCTCCAGGAAGCAAGAAAGGAGGTTGCTAAGCCACTAGAGTCATACTGGAGGATTGGAAGGAGGCAAATATTGTTTCTCTTTTCAAGAAGGATAATCGGGAAATCCCTGGAAATTATAGACCAGTCAGTCAGTCTGTGGTCAGCAAGGTTTTGGAAAGAATTCTGAGGGATAGGATTTATGACAATTTGGCAAAGCATAGTGTGATTAAAGGCAGTCAGCGTGGCTTTCTGGGATGCCGCCTGACCCGCTGTGCTTTTCCAGCACCACTCTAATCTTGACTCTGATCTCCAGCATCTGCAGTCCTCACTTTTGCCTAATGGCCTTGTGAGGGGCAGGTCTTGCCTCAGAAATCTTATTGAGTTCTTTGGTTCTTTGAGGAGGTGACATGGCAGGTCGACGAAGGTCAACAGTGGATGTGGTGTATATGGACTTCAGTAAGGCATTTGATAAGGTTCCCCATGGTAGGCTCATTCATAAAGTCAGGAGGTATGGGAGACAGGGAGATTTGACTGTCTGGATTCAGAATTGGTTGGGTGGCAGAAGGCAGAGGTTGGTTGTAGATGGAAAGTATTCTGCCTGGAGATCAATGGTGAGTGGAGTCCCGCAGGGCTCTGTTCTTGGGCCTCTGCTCTTTGTAGTTTTTTTAAGTGACATGGATGAGGAGGTTGATGGGTGGGTTAGTAAATTTGCAGATGACACAAAGGTTAGAGGTGCCATTGATAGTACCGAGGGCTATTGCAGGCTGCAGTGCGACATAGACAGGATGCAGAGCTGGGCTGAGAAATGGCAGATGGAATTCAACCTGGATAAATGCGAAGTGATACTTTTTGGAAGGTCGAATTTGAATGCTGAATATAGGATTAAAGACAGGATTCTTGGCAGTGTGGAGGAACAGAGGGATCTTGGTGTTCACATGCATAGATTCCTCAAGTTGCCACCCAAGTGGATAGGGTTGTTAAGAAATCATATGGTGTTTTGGCTTTCATTAACATGGGGATCGAGCTTAAGAGCTGTGAGGTTTTGCTACAGCTCTACAAGTGAGACCACACTTGGAATATTGTGTCCAGTTTTGGTCGCCCTACTATAGGAAAGATACAGAGGCTTTGGAGAGGGTGCAAAGAAGGTTTAACCGGGATGCTGCCTGGATTTGAGGGCTTGCCTTTTGAAGAGAGGTTGACTAAGCTCGGACTTTTCTCTCTGGAGAGAAGGAGGAAGAGAGGT
>NW_025211300.1:14609-19019 GCF_004010195.1 Chiloscyllium plagiosum
AAGTGGTGGAGGCTGGTACAATTGCAACATTTAAGAGGCATTTGGATGGGTATATGAATAGGAAGGGTTTGGAGAGATATGGGCCGGGTGCTGGCAGGTGGGACTAGATTGGGTTGGGATATCTGGTCGGCACGGATGTGTTGGACTGAAGGGTCTGTTTCCATGCTGTACATCTCTATGACTCTGCGACTCTATTAGGAATCATCCTTGGCACAACATCGAGGGCCAAAGGCCTGTTCTGTGCTGTACTTTTCTATGTTCTATGTTCTGTGTATTACACAATATGTGTGTGTATTGGGGAATTTAACCCAGTATGTATTACACAGTGTGCATGTGTTAGGAAATTTAACCCAGTATGTACTATAGAGTGTGTGTGTCACAGAGAGTTTAACTCCATATTCATTACACAATGTATGTAGGAGAATTAATCCTCTGTATATTAACCTAACCTGCACAGTGTATGGAATTCCTGGTTTATAATAATCTTCCACCTTCTCAAATGTGATCTTCATAAATTCACTTTCCACTTCACATGTTGCGCTTGACCAAATTGGGATACCTAGGATTAGATGCAATGTTTTTCAGTGGAGGTTATAAAATTTGGAGATTGAAAGAGAGATTGAAAACGAAGCAATGTGAGGGACAACGTGCTCAGCTATAGAGTTTGTCTCAGACAGAGAGCCACAGACACAGTGAGAGATTCTAAGTTAGTCAGAGAGTAAACCAAATTCCAATAAAGGGAGGGACCGTGACAGAGATATTGTGCCATAGAGAGTGTGATCAAGAAAGACACGGAGAAACAGAGAAGGAAAGACAGGATGGTCATGTGTAGGAGACGACAAATAGTGAGAGATGGACAGATCAAGATAGACATAGAGACACAAAGAGAGAAGGGCCTGTGCCCGAAACGTCGAATCTCCTGTTCCCTGGATGCTGCCTGACCTGCTGTGCTGTTCCAGCAATAAAGTTTCAACAAGAGAGAGAGAGAGTAAGGAACAGAGAAGGAGAGAACAAGAAATTAAGAGAGATACGTTGATAGGCAGAAACAGATGTGCAGACAGAGATAGACAGAGATTGTGAGATTATTGGCACAGTCTTTGATTCTTTGAGACTAAATTTGGACCTGGTCCAATAAACAGTACTGAATACCATCGAGTCAGAGATGTACAGCATGGAAACAGACCCTTTGGTCTACCTCATCTGTGCCAACCAGATATCGCAACCTAATCTAGTCCCATTTGCCAGCACCTGGCCTGTATCCCTCCAAACCCTTCCTATTCACATACCCATCCAGATGCCTTTTAAATGCTGTAATTGTACCAGGCTTCACCACTTCCTCTGGCAGCTCATTCCATAAACACACCACTCTCTGTGTGAACAAATTGCCCCTTAGGCCCCTTTTAAATATTTCCACTTTCACCCTAAACCTATGCTCTAGTTACGGACACCAACACACCCCTTCCCCCCCCCCCCCCCCCCCGCACCCCCCCCCCCCATAAACCCATTGGAGGTTAGAAGAATGAGAAGAGATAGTGAGGACTGCAGATGCTGGAGAATCAAAGTGGATAAAGAGTGGAGCTGGATAAAGCACACCACGTCAAGCAGCATCAGAGAGGAGAGTCAGAACCTTTCTTCAGAGACCAGAATTGCACGCAATATTCCAAATGTCAAACCAATGTCCTGTACACCCACCACATGACCTCCCAACTTACACTCAATGATCTGACCAACAAAGGAAAACATACAAATGCTTTCTTCATTATCCTCTCGACCTGCGACTCCACTTTCAAGGAGCTATGAACGTGCATTCCATGGTCTCTTTGTTCAGACACTTCCCAGGACCTTACCATTAAGTGTGTAAGTCCTGCCCTGATTTGCCTTTCCAAAATGCAGCACCTCTCATTTATCTAAATTAGACCCCATCTGTCACTCCTCAGCCCATTGGCCCATCTGATCAAGATCCTATGCATTCTGATGTAACCTTCTTCACTGCCCACTACACCCCCAATTTTGGTGTCATCTGCAAACTTACTAACTATACCCCTTATGTTCACATCCAAATCATTTCTATAAATTAGATTAGATTAGATTGGAAACAATCTTACAGTGTGGAAACAGGCCCTTCGGCCCAACAAGTCCACACTGACCCGCCGAAGCGCAACCCACCCATTCCCCTACATTTACCCCTTTACCTAACACTATGGGCAATTTAGCATGGCCAATTCACCTGACCTGCACATCTTTGGACTGTGGGAGGAAACCGGAGCACCCGGAGGAAACCCACGCAGACACGGGGAGAACGTGCAAACTCCACACAGTCAGTCGCCTGAGTCGGGAATTCAACCCGGGTCTCTGGCGCCGTGAGGCAGCAGTGCTAACCACTGTGCCACCGTGCCGCCCACAATGATGAAAAGTTGTGGACCCAGCACCATTCCTTGTGGCACACCACTGGTTACAGGCCTCCAGTTTGAAAGGAAACCAGCCACCACCACCCTCTGTGTTTTACCTTTGTGCCAGTTCTGTATCCATTTGATTAGTTCTCCTTGTGTTCCATGAGATCTAACCTTGCTAACCAGTCTATCATGAGGAAACTTGTCGAATGCCTTACTGAAATCCATATAGATCACATCCACTGCTCTGTCCTCATCAATTCTCTATATTACTTCTTCAAAAATATCAATCAGGTTTGTGAGTCAAGATTTCCCACGCACAAAGCATTGACTATCCCTAATCAGTCCTTGCCTTTCCAAATACATGTACATCCTGCCCCTCAGGATTTCCTCCAACAACTTAGTGGGCAGCAAGGTGGCAGAGTAGTTAGCACTGCTGCTTCACAGCACCAGAGACCTGGGTTCAATTCCCACCTCAGGCAATTGTCTGTGTGGAGTTTGCACATTCTCCCCGTGTCTGCATGGGCTTCCTCCAGGTGCTCTGGTTTCCTCCCACAGTTAGGTGAATTGGCCGTGCTAAATTGCCCATAGTGTTTGGTAAAGGGATAAATGTAGGGGAATGGGTCAGTGTGGACTTGTTGGGCCAAAGGGCCTGTTTCCACACGGTAAATAATCTAATCTAAACTTGCCCACCACCAACATCAAGCTCATTAGTCTATCGTTCCCTGGCTTTTCCTTCCCACCTTCCTTAAACAGTGGCACCACGTTAGCCAACCTCCAGTCTTCTGGCACCTCATTTCTGACTATCGATGATACAAATATCTCAGCAAGAGGCCCTAGCTTCCTACAGAGTTCTAGGGTACAACTGATCAGGTACTGGGGATTTATCCACCTTTATGTATTTTAAGACATCCAGCACTTCCTCCTCTGTAATATGGACATTTTGCAAGGTGTCACCATCTATTTCCTCACACTCTTCCATGTCCTTGTCCACTGATGCAACTACTCATTTAATATCTCCTCCATCTCCTGCAGTTCCACACAAAGGCTGCCTTGCTGATCTTTGTGGGGCCCTATTCTCTCCCTCGTTACCTTTTTGTCCTTAATGTATTTGTAAAAACCTTTGGATTCTTCTTTACTCTATTTGCTAAAGCTATCTCCCTTTTCGCCCTCCTGATTTTCCTCTTAAGTATACTCCTACTGCTTTTGTACTCTTCTAAGGATTCACTCGATCTATCCTGTCTGTACCTGACTGTGCTTTTTTTTTCTTGACTAAAACCTCAATTTCTCCAGTCATCCAGCCTTCCTTACACATATCAGCCTTTCCTTTCACCTGAACAGGAATATACTGTCTCTGAACTCTTGTCATCTCATTTCTGAAGGCTGCCTATTTTTCAGCCATCCTTTTAGCTGTGAACATCTGCCCCAAATCAACATTTTGAAGTTCTTGGCTAATACCGTCAAAACTAGCCTTCCTCCAATTTAGAATTCCAACTTTTAGATCTCTGTCTGTCTCTCTCTCTCTCTCCTGCACTGTCCTCACCATGTGCTCCCTTTGTCTGCCCTTCTCCCTGTTAAACTGCTGTTGTTTTGACTTTTTTTTCCAAAGTTCCAAAACAATGCAACAGCATATAAAACAGTAATTGTTGCTGCTGGAATTTGAGGAAATCACCTCCACCACCTAAAATACCTCAAAAAAAGGAGCAGCTCTTACAGCCAGAAATTTTTCCCGTCCTCATCTTGGATTTTGTCATTTACATAAATGATTTGGATGCGAGCTTAACAGGTACAGTTAGTAAGTTTGCAGATGACACCAAAATTGGAGGTGTAGTGGACAGCGAAGAGGGTTGCCTCAGATTACAACAGGATCTTGGCCAGATGGGCCAATGGGCTGAGAAGTGGCAGATGGAGTTTAATTCAGATAAATGCGAGGTGCTGCATTTTGGGAAAGCAAATCTTAGCAGGACTTATACACTTAATGGTAAGGTCCTAGGGAGTGTTGCTGAACAAAGAGACCTTG
>NW_025211300.1:19323-22607 GCF_004010195.1 Chiloscyllium plagiosum
CAGGTAGATAGGATAGTGAAGAAGGTGTTTGGTATGCTTTCCTTTATTGGTCAGAGTATTGAGTATAGGAGTTGGGAGGTCATGTTGCGGCTGTACAGGACATTGGTTAGGCCACTGTTGGAATATTGCGTGTAATTCTGGTCTCCTTCCTATCGGAAAGATGTTGTGAAACTTGAAAGGGTTCAGAAAAGATTTAGAAGGATGTTGCCACGGTTGGAGGATCTGAGAACAGGCTGGGGCTGTTTTCCCTGGAGCGGTGGAGACTGAGGGGTGACCTTATAGAGGTTTACAAAATTATGAGAGGCATGGATGGATAAATAGGCAAACTCTTTTCCCTGTGTCGGAGAGTCCAGAACGAGAAGGCATAGGTTTAGGGTGAAAGGGGAAAGATATAAAAGAGACCTAAGAGGCAACTGTTTCACGCAGAGGGTGGTACGTGTATGGAATGAACTGCCAGAGGAAGTGGTGGAGGCTGGTACAGTTGCAACATTTAAGAGGCATTTGGATGGGTATATGAATGGGAAGGGTTTGGAGGGATATGGGGCAGGTACTGACAGGTGGGACTAGATTGGGTTGGGATATCTGGTCGGCATGGACGGGTTGGACCGAAGGGTCTGTTTCCGTGCTGTACATCTCTATGACTCTAAGATCCAGGTAAAAACAATGACGGCAGATGCTTGAAACCAGAGTTTAGATTAGAGTGGTGCTGAAAAAGCACAGCAGTTCAGGCAGCATCCGAGGAGCAGTAAAATTTACGTTTCGGGCAAAAGCCCTTCATCAGGCATACAGGCACAGTGCCTGAAGGGATCTGGTCTATCCTTTTCCATCACTACTTTAAAACTAATAGAATTATGGTCGCTGGCCCCAACGTGCTCCCCCACTGGCACCTCAGTCACCTGCCTTGCCTTATTTCCCAAGAGTAGGTCATGTTTTGCACCTTCTCTAGTAGGTACATCCACATACTGAATCAGAAAATTTTCTTGTACACACTTAACAAATTCTTCTCCATCTAAACCCTTAACACTATGGCAGTCCCAGTCTATGTTTGGAAAGTTGAAATCCTCTACCATAACCATATTCTCACAGATAACTGAGATCTCCTTACAAATTTCCTTCTTAATTTCCCACTGACTATTAGGGGGCCGATAGTACAATCCCAATAAGGTGATTATCCCTTTCTTATTTCTCAGTTCCACCCAAAGAACTTTCCTGGATGTATTTCCAGGAATATCCTCCCTCAGTACAGCTGTAATGTTATCCTATTTCAAACACACTACTCCTCCTCCTCTCTTGCCTCCCTTTCTATCCTTCCTGTAGCAGTTATGTCCTGGAACATTAAGCTGCCAGTCCTGCCCATCCCTGAGCCATGTTTCTGCAATTGCTATAGCCCAATCCCATGTTCCTGACCATGCTCTGAGTTCATCTGCCTTTCCTGTTAGTCCTCTTGCATTGAAATAAATTCAGTTTAATTTATCAGTCCTACCTTGTTCTCTGCTTTGTTCCTGCCTGCCCTAACTGACTTGCTTATTTTCCCAACCATACCAGTTTCTAACCTCACTACGTCCTTGGGCTCACCCCACCACCTTACTGGTTTAAATCCTCCCGAGCAGCTCCAGCAAATCTCCCTTCGTCCTCTACCAATTTAGGTGCAATCCATCCTTCTTGTATAGGTCACTTCTACCCCATAAGAGATTCCAATGATCCAAAAATATGAATCCTTCTCCTCTGCACCAGCTCCTCAGCCATGCATTCATCTGCTCTATCCTCCTATTCCTACTATCACCAGCTTGTATCACCGGGAGTAATCCAGATATTACTACCCTTGAGGACCTCCTTTTTAAATTCCTGCCTAACCAGCTCCTCAGCCATGCATTCATCTGCTCTATCCTCCTATTCCTACTATCACCGGGAGTAATCCAGATATTACTACCCTTGAGGACCTCCTTTTTAAATTCCTGCCTAGCTTTCTATATTCTCCCTTCAGAATCTCATTCTTTTCCCTTCCTATGTCATTAGTTCCAACATGTACAAAGACCTCCTGCTGGTCCTTCTCTCCTTTGAGAATATTCTGCACTCTCTCCAAGATACCATTCGGACTTCTTTGTTTGTTTTCAGCTCATTATATATTCATGTGCAGGTAAAATGTTTCATGCTCAGCCTGAGCCCTGGAGTAACACTGACCAAGTGCAATGGAAGCTCTGCTGGCATGGGAGGTAAGGGAGGGTACCGAGCAGGGAAGCTCAAGCAGTGGTTCTAGTCCATCCACCAGCAAGTGGCGATGTTGCAGGAGGACAACTATCACAGTCAAATCGACCCTTTCAGGAAACAGTGTGTCTTTATGAAGGGGATAATGCCTGATGAGAAGGAGAAGCAGACAAAGAGTTCCTCAACTCAATAGAAATCACAGACTTCATTCCATGTCAATACTGCAAATACATTTCTGTAAAACCTTAAATTCCTTTCATGTTCATAATAAGCTGAAACCTTTCATCATGATCATGTATTCAAATCTCATGTTACATTTCTGGCATAATCAGCAGGATTTCAAAACATAGACAGCATGTCATGACAGATGACGCTGAAAGGATGGTGGAGTTGAAATGGCATTGTTGAAGAGAGAGGCTGAAATTGCTCCAGAATCATGAGACGCCTAACTGTTGTGAAAAGGAGATCGGACCATTAAGCTGAACTCAAGCAGAGGTTTTGCACATGCATTCCAGATTGCCCCACTTGCTGCTGAGTAAGAAGCCAACAGGTTCAGAGAAAGACCAGAAACATTCAGAGCGATCTAAGCATACAGGTCCACAGCTCCCCGAAAGTGGTAATGCAAATTGATAAGGGGATCCAGAAGGCATATCACATGCTTGTCTTCATCTGTTGGGGCATAGAGTATAAAAATTGTTCAGTCAAATTGCAACTGTATAGAATTTTAGTTCGGTCACATTTGGAAACTTTTGTCCCGTTTTAGTTGCCACTCCACCAAGAGGATACGCAGGCTTTGAAGAGGATACAGAAACAGGCATACCAGGATATTGCCTGTTTTGGAGGGTATTAGCTATGAGGAGAAATTAGACAACTCAGTTTGCTTTCACTTGAACAATGGAAGCTGAGGTGATAGTGAGGACTGCAGATGTTGGAGATCAGAGTCGATAAGTGTGGTGCTGGAAAAGCACAGCAGGTCAGGCTGCATTGGAGGCTGAGGGACCATCTGATAGAGGTTTACAAGATTATGAGAGGCATGGATAGAATGGATAGTCAGATTCTTTTTCCCAGGGTAGAATTAC
>NW_025211301.1:0-2293 GCF_004010195.1 Chiloscyllium plagiosum
ACTCCTGCAGCACGGATGCAGACCCTTCAGCCCAACTCGTCCACTCTGACCAGGTCTCCCAAACTAATCTAGTTCCATTTGCCTGCTTTTGGCCCATATCCTTCTAAATCTTCCCTATTCATAGCCAAATATCTTTTAAATATTGTAATTGTACCAACCTCTACCTCTTCTTCTGGTAGCTCATTTCATACAGGCACCACCCTCTGAGTAAAAAAACTGCCCCTTTTATATCTTTCCTCACTCACCCTAAACCAATTCCCTGTAGTTCTGGATTCCCAAGAATTGAGTTCTTAATGCTCACAGCATCACACCGAGAGAGTGCAGCACTGTCAGCTTCTGGGAAGACATTAAACCAAGGCTCCATTTGCCTTTTCAGGAGGACATTGAATCACAGAATCCCAGTACAGAAGGAGGCTGCTCAGCCCACCATGCCTGCACTAGCTCTCAGCTGAGCATCATTGCCAGTCTCCTGTCTTTCTCCCGATAAACCTGCACACCATTTCAATTCAACTAAGCAGCCAGTGCCCCTCTTGAATGCTTCAATTAAAGCTGCCTCCAGCACATTTCCACTCGCCGGGTGAAAAATGTTTCCCTCACATCACCCTTCCTCCTTGTCCACACCATTTCAAATCTCTGTCCCTCTCGTTCTTCTTCCTGAGGCAAGTAGGAACAGCTTCACACTCTCTCCTCTATCGAGCCAGCTCATGGATAGGAAAGCTCCATCAAATCTCCTTCTTCACTCCGAGAACAACATTCCCAACTCCTCCAATCTCTCCTCGTCCCTGAAGTTTCTCATCTCTGGAGCCGTCCTTGTAAATCACTTCTGCAATCTCTATCCAATGCATTCCCAACTTCCCCAGAATGTGATGCCACAGTTATACACAATATTCCAGCTGGGGTCTAATAGGCATCTAAAATAACATTACACAGTCACTATTTTTGATAATTTTTAAAAATTCAAAGTCTTTAGTAGACAATGTTTTTCCCCTGGGGTGGGAGAGTAGAACTAGAGGGCATAGGTTTAGGTAGAGAGGGGTAAAATTTAAAAGGGACCCATGGGGCAGCTTTCTCACGCAGATGCGTGTGTGGGCTGAGCTGCCAGAGGAGCTGTCAATGGTTAGCAGTGTTGTCTCGCAACAGGGACCTGGGTTCGATTCCAGCCTTGGGTGACTGCCTGTGTGGAGTTTGCACATTCTCCCCATGTCTGCGTGGGCGCCTTCCGAGTGCTCTGGTTTCCTCCTGCAGTCCAAAGATGTGCAGGTCAGGAGAATTGGTCAGGGGAATGGGCCTGGGTGGCTTACTGTTTAGAGGGTCAATGTGGACCTGTTGAGCTGAAGGGCCTGTTTCCATACTTTAGTGAATCGATGTATAACAATTATATATAGAGGAAGTGGTGGAGGCTGATACAATTACAGCGTTTAAAAGGCATCTGAATGGGTATGTGAATAGGAGGGTTTGGAGGGATATGGGCCGGGTGCTGGCAGGTAGGACTAGATTGGGTTGGGATATCTGGTCGGCATGGACGGGTTGGACCGAAGGGTCTGTTTCCGTGCTGTACATCTCTGACTCATTTTTGTGGAATGTGGGGTTTTCCGGCTGACCAGAATTCTTTGCCTATCCCTAGTTGCCGTTGGAGACGGAGGAGGGAAGGGTTTGTAAACAAGGATGAGGATTTTTAAGTAGATGTGTTGCTGGAGCAGGAGCCATTGTATGTCAAGAGCGGAGAAGTCAAGGGTGAACATAACCCATCAGGAATGAGGACAGGGAGGGCTGAACTGGAGGAAACACCTTGAGATTTAATCCTTTGTTGAATAAGTTAAATAAATACAGGCCGTGGTTCGAGCATCAGTCAGCATGGAGACAGCTCTCAGAACAATACATGATCAAAGCATGCACGATCTGCTAGCAACACTGCAGCATTCTGTTTGACAAGTACCAGCAGCAACAACAACTTAGATTTATGAAGCATCTTTGACCTTGTAAATATTCCGAGCTGCTTCACAAGAGCACACATCAATGGACAGCGAGAGGGTGAGGGGGACAGGCGCTGGGTCAAGGTCAATACAAAGGAGGTTGTGAACTCAGCTTAACTGAGGTCAAGGTTGATCCACTAACATCAAGGGACTACAGAAATGCACCGGTCCTGAAGGTTCACAACATCTGGAGGGGGTTACAGAGATAGGGAGGGGGTGTAGGGGCTGGAGGGGGTTACAGAGATAGGGAGGAGGGACTTGAGGGAGGGGCGTTGGGAATGCGATAGGTTGAAGGAGGTTAAGGTGAGGGTGATAGGCCG
>NW_025211301.1:2619-8034 GCF_004010195.1 Chiloscyllium plagiosum
GGTTTACAGAGATGGGGCGGGGGTGTAGGGGCTGGAGGGGGTTACAGAGGTACAAAGGGGTGTAGGGGAAGATAGGTCATAGAGATAGAGATGGCTTTTGGGAGTGTTTGATGGGGGTCAGTGTGGAGGGAACTTCAGTCTGTATCGTATCCTGTCCCTGTCTGATGTGATATTGGAGATTCGTCCTGTTTAGTCTCCATCACTGACGTCCCTCACCCAGAATGCACTGAGTTGCCTGAGAGCATTGTCAATAACCCAGCAGTCTCTTGCTGTGAGGGGGTTTGTTGTCTCACAGTTGACTTTGTGAAACTGTTTGTGTGAGGCGTCTTTGTTTGTAAACTCTGACACTGTGCCTGATCAGCATCAGTTAGTGTGTGATGGAGTTGGTGCTATCTGTAACAGCCTGAGAAGTTTGTCCCAACCATTCTGTTCCCAGTCTCCAGGCTGCGTTTTCCTCAGCTGTTTTCCAGTGGCCTCAGAACAAGAGATTCTGTCACTGGCTGAAGATATGGTCTTCCTTTTGGCTCACCCTGGGTCTCTCAAACTAAGATTCCAAGTGTTTCTTAGCCAGCGTCAAATGTTCATCAATCTCTTTTTATGGCTTGCTTTAGTTCTCTCTACCTAACTGGTTCAGTGATGTGATGTGGTTACGATCGAGGGATATGGGAACCATTTGAAGGGAAGATGTTACACGAAGCAGACTGCAGCATTTTCCACAGGGTCCAACATCAGTTCGGGAATTGAAAAACATCTCTCAGGATTGGTTTGTGTGGTTATAGAATATCTACAGTGTGGAAACAGGCCCTTCGGCCCAACAAGTCCACAGTGAACCTCTGAAGGGTAACCCCTTCCCACCGCTCCCCCCCACCCCCCTTTCTCCAAACCTATTGCTCTCCATTGACCCCTGACTAATACACCTAACCTGCACACTCCTGAACACTATGGGCAATTTAGCATGGCCAATTCACCAAAGCTGCACATCTTTAGTTACATTGAATTAAGTAGAAATTGCAGCACACGGAAAGACAATTGCTTTGCCCATACCCCCCTCCTAACCCTCTTCATGTCACCCTATCAGCACAGTGAGACGCTGAAGATGAGGGAGCCTTGGTCAGACTCCATCAGCAGGAGCCAGGTTCAGTTCCAGCTACACAAAGGAGATTTTATGTTCAAAGAGGCTTCACCAGATGGGAATAATTTCTTCACTAAAGGAACAGTGGGGTCACTGGCTGGGCCAGCATTCATTGCTCGTCGCTAGTTGCCCCTTGAGAAGGTGGGGGTGAGCTGCCTTCTTGAACCACTGCAGTCCACATCCTGAAGGTTGACCTACAATGAAGCCAGGCTGGACTATTAATCCAGGCACCCAGGTAATGTTCTGGGGACCCAGGTTTGAATCCCTCCACAGGAGGGAATTTGAATTTTAAAAAAATCTGAAATTGAGAATGTAATGATGACCGTGAATCCATTGCCGATCAATCTGGGTCACTAATGCCCTTCAGGGAAGGAAACTGCCATCCTTACCTGGTCTGGCCCACATGTGACTCCAGACCCACAGTGATGTGGTGACTCTTAACCACCCTCTGGGCAATTAGGGATGGGTAGTAAATGCTGGTCCAGTCAGTGATGCCCTCATCCTGTGAATGAATGAAAAAATAACAATGACCTGAAGGAGGGAATTCCAGGATTCTTACCCAGCAACACTCTTGCCATCACCTGTCAGATGCCCCTGAATATGTACCTCTTCGAACAAGCTCTCTCAATATCTCCACATGAGCCTCAGTGTTAACTTCTATCTCATAACAGTCCCATAAGCTGAAGACGCTATACAAATGTAGCCATGCTGTGGAGATGCTGGTGTTGGACCGGAGTGGGCAAAGTCAGAAGTCACATGACACCAGGTTATGGTGTCACAGGACTATGTGTAATCACAAGCTTTTGGAGCGCTGCCCCTTTGTCAGGGGAAGTGTGAATGATTTGTGATGTCGTGTGATGCCTGATTGTTTCAATGTATGTATGTTGTTATTGTGGGGAATCTGTCTGGAGGAGACTGTTTTCCACTGAGGGTGAAGTGGTGGCGGGGGGGGGGTTTGGGTGGGAAGGATGACTGCTGAATCCTGTACAGAGCTGAACTTTCTGTCCCTAACTTTGTGGTGACGTTTCTAGTATCGTTTCTGTTTCATCGCTGTGGAGTTCTGCTTTTCCGAGGTGTTACGGAGGCTGTGGCCAGTTGGTGGTCAGTCTCAATTTCAAACATAGCTTGTGATGAGGAATTTCCGTCACTTTCTAAAGCAGCTGTACAGAACTAACAGCAACAAAAACTTGAATTTACATAGAACCCTTCAGAATGTAACCCTTCAGAGGAATGATCATGACAGAATTTGTCGCAGTCTACATAGACAGATATAACCGTCTAAAGCTAGGGGCATGCATTTAAGGAGAGGGGTGAGAGTTCAAAGTGGCATGGGTGGCACAGTGGCTGCCTCTCAGTGCCAGGGACCTAGGTTCAATCCCAGCCTCTGATGACTGTCTGTGTGGGGTTTGCACATTCTCCCTGTGTCTGTGTGGGTTTATTCCCACAGTCTAAAGATGTGCAGGTCAGGTGGATTGGCTGTGATAAATTGCCCATAGTGTTAGGGGAATGAGTCTGGGTGGGTTACTCTTGAGGGGGGCCAGTGTTGGGCTGAAGGGGCTGTTTCTATACTGTAGGTAATCTAATCTTAAAAGAAAGGAGATGTTGGGGGGCATTTGTTTTACACAGGGAGTGGTAGGAGTCTAGAACAGCCAGGGATGGAAGAGGAGGCGGGTACAATATGGGCATTTAGGGCACCTTTAGGCAAGCACATGAACATTCAAAAATGGAGGGATATGAATTAAGAGCAGGCAGAAGGGATGGGTTAATCTGATGTAATCATAGGCCAAAGGCCTGCTCCTGTGCTGTATGTTCTCTGTTCTATGCTCTCTGCTGTATGCCCTAAGCTCTCTGCTCCACGTTCTATGCCCTACGCTCTCTGTTCTATGTTCTATGCTCTCTGCTCTATGTTCTATGTTCTCTGCTCTATGCTCTCTGTTCTGTGCAGTATACTCTAGGCCCTCTGGTCTATATCCTACGCTCTATGTTCTATGTTTTACGCTGTATGCTCTCTGTTCTGTGCTCTATACTCTAGGCCCTCTGGTCTATATCCTACACTCTATGTTCTATGTTTTACGCTGTATGCTCTCTGTTCTGTGCAGTATACTCTAGGCCCTTTGGTCTATATCCTACACTCTATGTTGTATGTTTTACGCTGTATGCTCTCTGTTCTGTGCTCTATACTGTAGGCCCTCTGGTCTATATAGTACGCTCTATTTCTATGTTTTACGCTGTATGCTCTCTGTTCTGTGCTCTATACTCTAGGCCCTCTGGTCTATATCCTACGCTCTATGTTCTATGTTTTATGCTGTATGCTCTCTGTTCTGTGCTCTACGCTATTTGCTCCATGCTCTCTCTTCTATATTACATGTTCTATCCTCTGTGCTCTCGGTTCTATGCTCCATGCTGTACATTCTATGCTCTGTTTTCTGCTGTATACTCTTGGTTCTATGCTCTCTGCTCTCTGCTCGATGCTCTCTGGTCTGTGGTCTATGCTCTCTGTTCCATGTTCTATCCCCTTTGCTGTATGCTCTTTGTTCTATGCTCGCAGCTCTCTATTCCATGCTCTATGCTCCCTGTTCTATGTTCTATGCTCTCTGCTTTATGCTCTATGCTTGGTGCTATATGCTCTATGGCTCTCTGTTCTATGCTCTATGCTCTATTGGAGTGGTGCTTGGAACAGAGAGCATAGAGAATAGAACAGTGAGCAGAGAGTAGAGAACAGAGAGCATAAAGCGGACAGCATAGAACAGAGAACATCGATCATATAAGATAGAGCATAAAGCAGATTACATAGAACATTGAGCATAGAACATGGAATAGAGAGCTTTGAGCATAGAACAGAGAGCATACAGTATAGGGCATAGAACAAAGAACAAAGAACAGAGAGCATAGAGCATACAGCATAGAGCATAGAACATAGATGCTAAAGCCTGGAACGGGGAGCATAGAGCAGAGAGCAGAGAGCATAGAATAAGAGCATAGAATATAGAGCGTGGAGCAGAGAGCATAGAACATAGAACATAGAACATAAACTTTTGCAAGGTTTGTGAAGGTTTGTAGCTCAGTTTGAGATTTAGGGTGTAGGTTTGCTCGCTGAGGGGACATGCTAAGCAAAGACATGCCAGAGAATTCCTAGAGGCCTGGCACTCCAACCACAATGCCATAAATAAACACATAGATCTAGATGCCATCTATCAACCCCTCAGAAAGCAAACAGGAAATGACATCATCACAAACCCCAGGAATCCCATCCAGGAGGAAGATATAAATAGAAAACAGGAGACAGCAGCTTCACTTCACTTGGAGGTCGCCACTGATGATGTTACCTAGCCAGGTAATGAAACGTCTGGATATCAAACCTACAGCTCAGTGAGCAAACCAACACCCCATACAACATAAACCACAGAGCACAGAACATAGAACAGGGAGTATAGAGCGCTTCGAGCATAGAACAAAGAGCATACAGCAAAGGGCATAGAACATGGAACAAAGAGCATAGAACATAGATGATAGAGCAAAGAACATGGGACATTGAGCATTGAGCATGGAACATAGAGCATGGAACAGAGAGAATGGAACAGAGAGCAGAGAACCTGAAGAAGGGTTTTTGCCCAAAATGTCGATCTTCCTGCTCCACAGATGCTGCCTGACCTGCTGTGCTTTTCCAGCACCATTCTAATCTCGACTCCAATCTCCACTTTCGCTGTATGCTCTATGCTTTATGTGCTGTTCTACGCTCTCTGTTTTATGCTCTATGTTCTATGTTCTACGCTCTCTGTTCTCTGTTCTATGCCCTATACTCTGTGTTCTATGCTCTCTGGTCTATGTTCTATGTTCTATGCTCTCTGCTCTATGCTCTATGCTTTATTATATCTGCTCTATGTTCTAAGTTCTATGTTCTCTGCACTCTGTTCTATGCTCGATGCTCCCTGTTCTGTGCTCTATGCTCTAGGCTATATATGTTATATTCTATGTTCCATGTTCTATGCTCTCTGTTCAATGCTCCATGCTCCATGCTCTATGTTTTACGCTGTATGCTCTATGCTCTATCCTTGTGCTCTCTGTTCTGTGCTCTATACTCTAGGCCCTCTGGTCTATATCCTACGCTCTATGTTCTATGTTTTACGCTGTATGCTCTCTGTTCTGTGCAGTATACTCTAGGCCCTCTGGTCTATATCCTACACTCTATGTTCTATGTTTTACGCTGTATGCTCTCTGTTCTGTGCAGTATACTCTAGGCCCTCTGGTCTATATCCTACGCTCTATGTTCTATGTTTTACGCT
>NW_025211301.1:17708-22609 GCF_004010195.1 Chiloscyllium plagiosum
ATTCCCGGAGTGGAGCGAACGTGTCGATTCCTAGAGTGGATAAAGTGAACGTGTCGATTCACGGAGCAGAGCAAATGTGCAATTTCCCAGATCGGAGCAAATACGTCAATTCCCAGAGTGGACTGAGTGAACGTGCCGATTCCCGGAGTGGAGCGGAGTGAACGTGTCGAT
The DNA here is from genome assembly GCF_004010195.1 of Chiloscyllium plagiosum. Classification (NCBI taxonomy): domain Eukaryota; kingdom Metazoa; phylum Chordata; class Chondrichthyes; order Orectolobiformes; family Hemiscylliidae; genus Chiloscyllium; species Chiloscyllium plagiosum. The sequence continues at coordinate 17,880 of NW_025211301.1, forward strand.
TCCTGGAGTGGAGCGTGGCGAACATGTCGATTCCCGGAGTGGTGCGAATGTGTCGAATCCCGGAATGGAATGGAGCGAACAGATCAATTCACGGATTATAGCGAAAATGTCAATTCCCGGAGTGGAGTGAGTGAACGTGTCGATTCACGGAGTGGAGCGAGTGGGCATGTCAATTCCGGAGCGGAGTAAAACGCATTGATTCCCGGAGTGGAGCGAGTGAACGTGTTGATTCTTGGAGTGGAGAAAGTGAACGTGTCGATTCCCAGAGAGGAGCGGAGCGAATGTGTCAATTCCCGGATCAGAGCGAACGCATCAATTCCCGGCGTGGGGCGAGTGAACGTGTCGATTCTCGAGTGGAATGGATTGAACGTATCAATTCCCGGAGCGAAGTGAACATGTCGATTCCCGGATTTGAGCAGACCGAATGCATTCCATCCCGGATCAGAGCGAACGTGTCGATTCCTTGAGTGGAGTGGAGTGAACGTGTCGATTCCCGGAGTGGAACGAGTCAATGTTTCGATTCCCAGAGTGGAGCGAGTGAAAGTTTCGTTCTCAGAGTGGAACGAGTGAACGTGCCAATTCCCCGAGTGGAGCGAGTCAATGTATCGATTCCTGGTGTGGACTGGAGAAAGTTTTTTTGATTCCCGAAGTAGAGCGGAGTGAATGTGCTGATTTCCGGAGTGGAGCGGAGTGAATGTGCTGATTGCCGGAGTGGAGCGGAGTGAACGATTCGATTCCCGGAGTGGAGCGGAGTGAACGTGTCGATTCCCGGAGTGGAGCAGAGTGAACGTGTCGATTCCCGGAGTGGAGCGAGTGAAAAGTCGATTCCCGAAGTGGAGTGGAGTGAATGTGTCGATTCACAGAGTGGAGCGGAGTGAACGTGTTGATTCCCAGAGTGGAGCGAGTGAACGTGTCCATTCACGAAGTGGAGCGAACGTGTCGAATCCTTGAGTGGAGTGGAGTGAACGTGTCGATTCCCGGAGTGGAACGAGTCAATGTTTCGATTCCCAGAGTGGAGCGAGTGAAAGTTTCGTTCTCAGAGTGGAACGAGTGAACGTGCAGAGAGAGAGAGAGAGAGCCCAGGATGGTGCTCACCCACACACTCTCCCAGGATGATGAGTGTTGAGCAGAGTGAACATGATGAATCCCGGAGTGGAGTGGAGTGAACGCGTCAATTGCCAGATCAGAACGAACATGCCAATTCCCGGAATGGAACGAAAGTGTTGAATCCTGGAGTGGAGCGGAGTGAATGTGTCAATTCCCGGATCAGAGCAAATATATCGATTCCCGAAGTGGTGCGAGTCAATGTATCAATTCGCGGTGTGGAGCCGAGCAAATTTGTCGATTCCCGAAGTAGAGCAGAGTGAACGTGTCGGTTCCCGGAGTGGAGTGAGTGAATGTGTCGATTCCTGGAGTGGAACGAGTGAACGTGTCGAATCCTGGAGTGGAGTGGAGTGAACATGTTGATTCCCAGATCAGAGCGAACGTATTGATTCCTGGAATGGCGCGTTGCGAACGTGTCGATTCCCGGAGTGGAGCAGAGTGAACGTGTCAATTCCCGGACAGAGCAAACGTCTCGATTCCTGGATCGGAGCGATGGTATCGAATCCTGGAATGGAGCGGAGCGAATGTGTCGATTCCCGGAGTGGGGCGAATGTGTCGAATCCCAGAGTGGAGCAGAGTGAATTTGTCAATTCCCAGAATGGAGCGAACGCGTCAATTATTGGAGTGGAGCGAGTGAACGGGTCGATTCCCGGAGTGGAGCAAGTGAACGTGTCGAATCCCGGAGTGGAGCGACTGAACGTGTTAATTCCTGGAGTGGTGCAAGAGAACGTGTTGATTCCTGGAGTGGTTTGAGTGAACGTGTCGATTCCTGGAGTGGAGCGGAGTGAATGTGCTGATTCCCGGAGTGGAGCAGAGAGATTGTGTCGATTCCCGGAGTGAAGCGAAGCAAATGTGGTAATTCCCAGAGTGGATTGAATGTGTAGTTTCACAGAGTGCAGCGGAGTGAATGTGCCGAATCCCAGGGTGCAGCGAGTGAACATGTCAATTCCCGAAGTGGGGTGGAGCGAAAGTGTCGAATCCCGGAGTGGGGTGGAGCGAATGTGTCGAATCCCGGAGTGGGGTGGAGCAAATGTGTCGAATGCCGGAGTGGAGCGAGTGAACACGTCCATTTCTGGGGTGGAGTGAAGTGAATGTGTCAAATCCTTGACTGGAGCGGAGCGAATGTGTCGATTCCCGGATCAGAGCGAACGTATCGATTCCCGGAGTGGAGCGAGTGATTGCTTCAAATCCCAGAGTGGAGCGAATGAACGTGTCGATTCCCAGAGTGGAGCGAGTGAATGTGTCGATTCCTGGAGTGGAGAGAGTGAATGTGTCAATTCCTGGAGTGGAGCAGTGTGAACGTGACGATTCCCGGAGTGTAATGAAGTGAACGTATCAATTCCCGGTGCGAAGAGAACGTGTCGATTCCTGGAGTGGAGCCGAGCGAATTTGTCGATTCCCGAAATAGAGTGGAGTGAACATGTCGATTCCAGGAATGGAGAGAGTGGACGTGTTGATTGCCGGAGTGGAGTAAGAGAACGTGCCGATTCCCGGAATGGAGCAGAGCGAATGTGTCAATTCCCAGATCAGAGTGAACATGTCGATTCCCGGAGTGGAGTGAGAGAACATGTCGAATCCTGGAGTGGAGCGGAGCCAACGTGTGGATTCCCGGATCAGAGCGATTGTGCCAATTCCCGGAGTGGAGCGAACATGTTGAATCCTGGAGTGGAGCGGAGCAAATGAGTCGATGCCCGGAGTGGGGTGGAGCGAATGTGTCGAATCCCGGAGTGGGGTGGAGCGAATGTGTCGAATCCCGGAGTGGAGTGAGTGAACACGTCCATTTCCGGGATGGAGTGAGGTGAATGTGTCAAATCCTGGATTGGAGCGGAGTGAATGTGTCGATTTCTGGATCAGAGCGAACGTGTCAATTCCTGGAGTGGAGCGAGCGATCGTTTCAAATCCCAGAGTGGAGCGAATGAACGTGTCGATTCCCGGAGTGGAGAGAGCGAAGGTGTCGATTTCTAGAGCTGAGCAAACGTTTTGATTCCGAGAGTGGAGCGGAGTTAATGTGTTGATACCTGGAATGGAGCGAGTGAATGTGTCAATTCCCGGTGTGGAATGGAGTGAAAGTGTTGATTCCCGGAGTGGAGCGAGTGAACGTGTTGATTCCCAGAGTGGAGCGAAGCGAACGTACCGATTCTCGGAGTGGAGCGAAGCGAAAGTGGTAATTCCCGGAGTGGAGTGAACATGTCGATTCCCGGAGTGGAGAGAGTGGATGTGTTGATTCCCGGAGTGGAGCGAGTGAACGTGTCAATTCCCGGAGTGGAGCGAGTGAAGGTGTCAATTCCTGGAGTGGAGCGAGTGAACGTGTCGATTGCCAGAGTGGAGTGGAGCGAATGCGTCGATTTCCAGAGTGGAGTGGAGCGAATGCGTCGATTCCCAGATCAGAGTGAACATGTTGAATCCCACAGTGGAGTAAGAGAACGTGTCGAATCCTGGAGTGGAGCAGAGCCAATGTGTGGATTCCCGGATCAGAGTGAACGCGCCAATTCCCGGAGTGGAGCGAACGTGTTGAATCCTGGAGTGGAGCGGAGCAAATATGTCAATTCCTGGAGTGGAGCGCAGTGAATGTGTCGATTCCCGGATCAGAGCGAACGTATTAATTCCCGGAGTGGAGTGAACGTGTCGATTCTCGGAGTGGAGTGGTGTAAATGTGTCCATTCATGGAGTGGAGCGGAGTGAACGTGTTCATTCCCAGAGTGGAGCGGAGTGAACGCATCGAATCCTGGAGTGGACCGAGTGAACGTGTCGAATCCTGGAGTGGAGTGGAGCAAATGTGTCAATTCCTGGATCAGAGCGAACGTGTTAATTCCCAGAGTGGAGCGAGTGAACATGTCGATTCCCGGAGTGGAGTGAACGTGGCGATTCCTGCAGTGGAGCGAGTGGACGTGTTGATTCCCGGAGTGAAGCGAGTGAACGTGTCGATTCCTGGAGTGGAGCGAGTGAACGTGTCGATTCCCGGAGTGAAGCGAACGTGTAAGTTCCCAGAGTGGAGCGAGTGAATGTGTTGATTCGCGGAGTCGAACGAGTGAATGTGTCGATTCGCGAAGTGGAATGAGTGAACGTGTCAATTCCCGGAGTGGAACGAGTGAATGTGTCAATTCCCGGAGTGGAGCGAGTGAATGTGTCGATTCTCAGAGTGGAGCGAAGCGAACATGGTAATTCCGGAAGTGGAGCGGAATGAATGTGTCGATTCCCAGTATGGAGCAGAGTGAACTTGTTAATTCCCGGAATGGAGTGGAGCAGATGTGTTGATTCCCGAGTGGAGTGGAGCTAACGTGTGGAATCGTGGAGTGGAGTGGAGTGAATGTGTCAAATCCCGGATCAGAGCAAATGTGTCTATTCCTGGAGTGGACCAGATTAAATGTGTCGATTCCCGAAATGGAGCGGAGTAAACATGTCGATTGCCGGAGTGGAGCGAGCGAACGTGTCAATTCCCCGAATGGAGTGGAGCGAATCCATCGATTCTCGGAGTGGAGCGGAGTGACTGTGTCAATTCCTGGAGTGGAGCGAGTGAACGTGCCGTTTCCCAGAGTGGAGCGAGTGGATGTGTCGATTCCCGGAGTGAAGTGAGTGGATGTGTCGATTCCCGGAGTGGAGCGAGTGAACGTGTTGAATCCTGGAGT
>NW_025211302.1:0-438 GCF_004010195.1 Chiloscyllium plagiosum
TTTGCGGGGTGGGGGGGCCTATCATACAATCTCATCAAGGTGATCATGCTCTTCTGATTTCTCAGTTCCACTCACATACTGCCCACTTGTATCTTTGTGGCATCAAATGATGGAGGATGATACGATGTATCCGGAGGTTGGTGGGGTGGAAGATGAAGGCCGACTGACTCCTACAGCTACCTAGATTACACCTCCTCCCACCCTGCCCCCTGTAAAAACGCCATCCCATATTCCCAATTCCTCCGCCGCATCTGCTCCCAGGAGGACCAATTCCACTACTGAACAACCCAGATGGCCTCCTTCTTCAAAGACCACAATATCCCCTCCGATATGGTCGACGATGCTCTCCACCGCATCTCCTCCACTTCCCGCACCTCCGCCCTTGAACCCCGCCCCTCTAATCGCCACCAGGACAGAACCCCACTGGTCCTCACCTTC
>NW_025211302.1:8518-22619 GCF_004010195.1 Chiloscyllium plagiosum
GAGTGGAGGGAATAGAGGGAGTGGAGGCCTACGCGATGTGAGGGGGAGGGGTTTGAAAGTGTAAGACGGTTGGACAAGTTGAGACGGTTGATGTCACGGCCGCAGTTGGAAATGAAGTGGTCAAGGGCGGGTACAGGCTAACACCGGCTCTGCAGAGGTTTAGGGCATGTTGAGGATGGGAGAAGGGGTCCACGGTGGGAGGCGGGTGTCTTGGTTCTAAATATAGGCACGGAGGCAGAGGCGGCGGAAGAAACATCCCCTCATACTGGATTAATAAAATTCCAAATGCGTTCTTTTCTTCTGAGACAGATGGTTTCCTAACCTATCCCACTACTGAAAGACGTCCACATTGTTCAACAAATTTTGAAGCACATCAAATTCCACATCTTAATTTGCTTTCTCGCTCTGCTAGGCAGTAACTTACAAATGTTTCCCCAGTTCTTTCAGATAATAACCGGAAAGGTACATTCTCTGCCTAATTTTCGGAGTACCCATTAACATATATGTATTTTATAGTCTCGTTTTCCTGTTGCAAGTCCATTAGCCTTTCAGGACTAAACGCTCCTTTCTGACCCTCGGCTTGTTCAGGCTTCTCCCGCACCATTACCCATCAAACAGGATGTTCGTGACTGAACCTTTATTCCTTCATCTCTTTGTTTAGTTTTTGCTTCGCGTTGTGACTTAATTTAGAGGGAACTTGTTACTACACAATCTTGGAAAATACCATGAGATTTTTCTTTTAACTCCTCAATTTCCAAGTCTTCCTTGAACTTGTCCCCAACAAGGTCTGGTACTCCCAACTTGGACTCTTCTAAATCGTTCCGAAGAACAATCTGCATTCCTGGAATTGACTATCTGTCAATCGCTGCCACTGTTATTTCCCCACTCTTGAGCTGGCACTGCAATCTTATCTTATAGAGCAGAATGGTTTTTTTTGTCCGTCTGTGTGACAAATTACCACACTCCCAGTTAACATATCCTAAAAAGCTCAAATTCGTTTATCTCATACTTTTTCACACTGCGTACATCCTGTACCACTCAAAATCATAAATTCGTGCCTTCCCCACTCCCGTTGTTTTTGAGTAAGCTTTACCCACAGATGCAGAGTCTTTGTAGAGATCAGGAACTAACGTCTTTCCGAGCCCCTGCCTCGGCTGTGCTTTCTCTGCAACTCCTCGACTTTTGTTGCGTTTTCCTTCACTATTTTTACTAATACTACTGGCTACGCTTCTTTTACAACGTCTATTCCCACACTGCCTTTCTTTAACGATAAGTAATGTGACATTATGTGTCCGAGTTTGCCACAGAGAAAACACATGAGGCCTTTCACCTCCTTTCCACGCTTTTGGGCTTCTTTTATTTTAACCTGTGTAAAATACTTACAAATGTTCTCTAATATTTGCTTCATAATGTAGTATCTCCCCGTCTCCCAACCCATGTTCCTCACATCATGAAATTCTTTCCGTAAACTTGTGATATGCACCATCGTGTGTCCACCTGCGTACTCTGCTCCTCTTCCCAATTACTGAACTCTGTTCATCCACGTGAATTCTTAACCTTTTCTGAATGAATTTTTCAACTGAGACAGCAGAATATTCTCCGTTAGAGCCTCATTGTTCTTATTCATTTTGAAGGACAGCCCGAATCTATCAAAACGACTATGCTTACTTCTTTCACACTCACCATACGTCTGACCTTCTTTATGTTTCTGAACCTTCTGACTGTATGCTTCCGGTCTCAATTCGTCAGCAACTAAGATAGCCAGTTTGATGCTTCATCCGATTCGATTCAAATACCACAACGGCACTGCCCGCCAGTTGGCCTGAACTATAATTATCTGTAATTGCTTGTACAGCTCTATTTGCCAAGTCAATGGGTCAAATGAAATAAAGAAGGCTTCAAGTTATTTCTTATGAAAATGTAGCAGCGCTTTGACATATTTGTATACATCACTGCCTTCTCGTTTAATCTACATTCTGTTCACGTGACTTTGCCGACAAGGTCAGAATTTCTCAGTTTCAAATTCTGTCGCATTTTCTCTCCCCTTTTATTCTCTCTCTCTTTCTCTGTGCATTTGCGCAGCAAAGAACCTTCTCTCATTCTTATACATCTCTCTCGCTTTGTTCAGCTAAGAAAGTTTTCTGTCTTTCCACTCTCTGTCTGTCCACTCTTTTACTCTGTATCTTCCTCCCTCTTTTCTCTCCCTTTCTCCCTCCCTCTCTTTTTCGTCTTTCTCTCCTCATTGATCTTTTAACTCCATTTTCCTCAATGGTAATTTAATGTATTCTAACTCTGATGCACTTGTCAGTTTCCCTGACACACGCAAGTGTTTCAGGAATTCACTTACAATTTCCGTTTTACTTTTGTACTAATCTTTCTAATCTCCTTGCTAATCTTTCCTTCTAAGCTTTCCAGGCACATTTGGGCGTCATGTATAAACCACAGAACCTCCTCAGCAGATTTAACAGCCATTTCTGTCATTTTTAATTGCATCGATTGCAAGACATCGAATTTTTAAAAAAACACCTATGTTTTATCTAATGATCTAGTTCACTCTTCAGTAAGTGTTCAAATCTACTGGGTTTTCGTTCCCCAAATCTAGTAAAATTTGCCCAAGTCTCAGACTGGATCTGTCTAAAAGGTTCAAATGTCAGACGTGAGCACTGAAATCATTATGACATGGAGTAAACCATTCTGCTAATGTAAACCAGATGCACAGAAACGCTCACCTCGTCTCGTAATCTGTTAAAGAATGAGTTACACAAAAACTACAAAAAGCTGTTATTGAAACAAAATTATTTTTTAAATCCAAGTTTTAAAAAAATAAATAACATCTCACCTCCTTTGTCTGATCAATGTGTCTACTTCCCACTCTACAACAATTTAGTGATATGATAAAACAGCTCGGATTAAGTTTTACAAAAAAAATCAATTTCAAAAACAGTAGACTTTCTTATATATTTGCATCTTCTTTATATCAAAATTGCCTTTTTATATATTGTCACTGTATCTGCATCTACACATTCTTCTGCTTCTTCCATTTAAACTGCTCCATCTGTTTGAAAAAATGTGCTCCATAGGTCCTTTTGAATTTATTCCCCTCTCATTTTAACGGATGCTTTCTATCTTTGGACTCCCCTGCGTCAGGTGGAAGACCTTGGGTGTTCATTTTATCTGTGAGACTCCTGATGCTTTGAAACTGCAAGAAGTTTCCTCTCACCCTTGTATGCTTGAAGTGAAAAATGATCCTAAACTATCCAAACTCTCCTTAAAGTTCAGTACACATCTTGTCTATATTTTTGAACACTTGCCATTTTAATAACATGCTTTGCATTTTGGGGCGACCAGAAATATACATGGTACTTCAAATGTAGCCTTTCCATTGTCAAGTACAGCCGTATTATGAAGTCACAAGTCATGGACTGAGATCACTGACCGATGAAGGCAAGTGTGTCAAATGTTTTTTTTTCACCATTCTGTGTACCTGTGGTAACATTCGCAAGAAATAATATGCCAGCTCCCCTTGGCCGACATGATCGACAATGATCCCCAAGCTCCTCTTCTCAACGATGTTAGTCCTGCCCTAGTATGTCTTTATAAAATGCAACACCTTGGCTTTTTTACAAATTGCACTCCAACTGTCACTACTCGCCTCAATGGTCAATTTAATTAAATGGCATGAACTCTGCCAAACATGGTGCTACTAACCGCAAACCAAACCGTTGTTATTATTTTGATGAATGATGAACAATAGTGGACGCAGTACAGATCCTTCTGGAGCATTGCTGGTCAATATGTCCAAATGGAATATCAGCACTCCACGAACATCTGCCGTCTCCTATCATGAAGAAAATTCTATATCCAATTGGTTAGCTCTGAGTAGATCCAATGTGGTCTTGTCTTCCTAACAGATTTACAATGTGGAACCTAGTCGAAAACATTTGTGTAGTCCAAGTGGACAACGGTTGAAATTTTCTCTGAACGTATCTGGTTTGTCAACTCTTCCAACAACTTAACCAAATCTGATACACAACGTTTCATAAAAAAACGAATGACAGAGGAGAGAATCGGCTTTCTGAAAGATCAGCAAGGCCGTCAATGTGTGGAGCCAAAGGAGATAGGTGAGATCCTAAACGAATATTTCTCATCAGTATTTCTCGTGCCATGGTAATTGGAGAGATAAACAGTGATGTATTGAAAATACTCCACATTACAGAAAATAAATCGCTGGAGGATTTGAAATGCATGAACGCAAAAAGAAAGGCTGGCTACGTATAATCAGCCCTTAACTTCGAAAATGCACGTTTGTCCACACCTTCAGAATCTCCATCAGCAATGTACCCAACACTGACGTCAGGCTCACCGTTCTATAGCTCCCTAGGTTTTCCTTGTAGCCTTTTTAAAAAAATTAGCCACTCGTCAATGACCCGCCTCTCATGCATGGATGTTCTTGATGTCATGGGTTCCCCAATGCTTTCCTGAGCTTCCCCACAATGTCCTGGGATACACTCTATCAGATCTCAGTGATGTTATTACATTTGTCCATTTCAAATCCTCCAGCGAGTCCATTTCTGTGAAAGTGGATGATATTCAAGACTTCACCGTTTACTTCTCCAATTGCCATAGCTTCCATGTGCTTCTCCACGATAAATACTGACGCGAAATATTCGAATATGATCTTGCCTCTCTTCTGTGGCTCCACACATTGATGGTCTTATTGATCTTGAAGAGGCCTATTCGCTCCCTCGTCTTTCGTTTGCCCTTAATGGACTTGTAGATTCTTTTTGGAATCTCTTGATCCAAAGATATCTCCCAACCTATTGCTGCTGTCCTGATTTTCCTCTTTATATACTCCTACAATTTCAATGTTGTTAAATGGATATACTTGATCCTAGTTGCATATTCGGACAAACGACTCCTGTTTTTATTTGGACCAGAGGTTCACTTTCTTTAAATATCAAAAGTCTCCTACTCCTTCCAGCCATGGATTTCACACTAATAGGAACTTGCGGACCATAAACTCGCGTTATCTTGCTCTCAGAAGCCTCCCACTTGCCAGAAATCCATTTACCTGAAAACAGCTTCCCAAACAAATTACAAAATTTCATACCTAATACCATGGAAATTGGACTTGTCCCTTGATAAAAAAAAATAGCTTGTAGGTCAGTCCAACATATTTACGTAATTGTATTATGATTAATAGATTTAATGTCACTCGTCATAAAGTGTAAATGCACTAACTCCTCAGTCAGTTGCCTTGCCTGGTTACTCAAGAGAAAATCGCATTTGCTCTTTCTCTGGTATTGTCGATTGATTCATTTTCTTGAACACACTTGATGAATTCATTCCCAAAAAAGATCTTAACACTGGAATTTCCAATCCACGTTTGGAATGATAAAATATCCTACTATTTCAACTGTATTATGCTTTTAGCTGTCTGCGATCTTCCTTCCTCGATATTCCACTGACTATTGAGGGGCCTGATGTGTAATCCCATCAAAGTGATCACACGCTTCTTATATCTCAATTCCACCTGGATGGGCTCATTGGACGATCCCAAAGGAATACCCTCTCTAAATACAGCAGCGAAGTTTACCCAAATGAAAAACGCCAGTCCTCCTGCTCAGTTCCCTCCCCTTGTATCCTTCTTGCAACATTTCCATCCTGGAACATTGAACTTACACTCTTATCTCTTTTTCAAACATATTTCTGTCATAACTATGAAATGCATTCCTATATTACCATGCATTCCCAGAGTTCATTTGCAAGACGTGGTAGGCGTCTTGCGGTAACTAATGAAATGCAATGAAATAAATGCAGTTTAATTGATAACTCTCCCCCCGTTCCACGCCAGAATCTTGCTTGACTTGTCGATTTAGCTTACTGCTGTACCAGCACCGATGTTATCTTTGTCCCTCTACTTAGGTCATAATTAAACAACAAAGAACAAAGAAAATTTCAGAACAGAAGCAGGCCCTTCGCTACCAACACCCCCCAACGCAGCGTAGAACAAGATCTTGTTTCAATAACATTCACCTAATTTTATGTATGTGTATCCCTCTGCTTCATGTCCATTCAAGTTATTGTCGATAAACATCAAAAATGACGTTATCATGCATCCCTCTACCACCTCTGCTGGGAACACATTCCAGGCACTTCTACCCTCGGTGACAAGAATTATCTACATATATCTCCCTCAAACGTTTCTCCTCTCAAATTGAACTTGTGACCGCTAGTCTGAGGGAAAAAAAATTAAGCTATCCACCCTGTATAAGTTAAAGATCGCATGGCATCAGGTTATCATCCAACAGGAGTATGTGAAAGCACTAAGGTTGAACACGCTGCTTCTTCATCAGATTGTTGACCTCCTGATGAAGGAGCAGCGCTCTGCGAGCTACTGCTTCCAAATAAACTCGTTGCACTGTAACCTGATGTTGTTTAATTTTAAGTTTGTACACCCCAGTCCAACACGGCAACTGCAAAGCACCCTGTCGACAAATCTTATGATTTTGGAGACATCAGTCAGGAACGCCATCAACCTCCATCTTTCTAATGAAAACAACCTCAAAATGTTCAACCTCTGTTCATGGCTATCGCCCTCCATAGCATGCTGAACGTCCTCTGCACCCTCTAAAGAGCATCCACTTATTTTGGTAATGTCAAGATCAGAAATGTGGTCAAACCAAAGACTTTTCCAACTGCAACATGCCCTGCAAACACTTTTGCTCAATACCCCATCTGATGAAGGTAAGCATGTCGGATGCCTCCTTGATGATTGCATCGACCTCCGTTTCTGCCTTAATGGCACAATGGACGTGAACACACAGATCGCTCTGTACATCAGTGTTCTCCTGGACTTCACCATTTACTGTAGAGCTTGCTCTTGAATTGGATGTTACAAAGTGCATCACCTTACATTTGCGCAAATTGAACTCCATCTGCACAATTTCCAGTCAACTCTCTAATCTATATTCTGCTGCATTCCTAGTCAGTCTCCTTCACTATCTGCTACTCCACCAATCTTAGTGTTATTTACAAAATTGCTAATCATACCACCTATACATTCTTCCAACTCATTTATGTATTTCACAATCAACAGTGGATCCCAGTGCGGATCCCAGTGGAACACGACTGTTCATAGTTCTCAATTTTAAGAAACTCCATTTCGTTACTAACCTCTGTCACCTGTTAACCAACTAGTTCTCAATGCATCCAGCAACTATACATTGGACGACATGCATCTTCACTTTCTGCTTCAACCTACCAATGGGAACCTCATAAAACGCCTGATTGGAGTCCATGTATATGACTTTGCAACTTCATCGAAGAATTCCATGAATTTTCTAAGACATAAACTTTCCTGAACAAAAATATGATGCCTATCCCTGATATTTTCTTCCAAATGTAAATCGATCCTATTCTTCAATACCATCTCCAGCAACTTCACTGACACTGACGCCAGGGTAACAGGTCTATAATTATTTGAATTGCCCCGATACCCTTCTTAATTAACGCGACAGCACTCGCAATTCTGCAGTCCTCTGTCAGCTCACCAGTGTTGAAGGAAATTGCGAAGACATCTGTTAAGCCTCCAACTATTTCCTCTATCACTGCCTTCAGTAACCTTGGGCAGATCCCATCTGGACATGGAAACTTATCCATCTTAATTCATTTTAGAATACCCATCACTTCCTCGTTATGTGAGCTGCCTTCACCGAGAGTAATGAATCGTCTATCCTTAAACTCATATCCGTTATGTTGCTCTCTTCATTGAATACCGATGCAAAGTGCTCATTAAGAATCTCACCAATTTTCACTGACTTCATGCATAACTTTCCGCCTTTTTCCATCTGTGGGCCGAACTTTCTTTAGTTTACCTCTTCCTCCTCAGAGACGAATGAAAGGTTTTGGGATTTTCCTTAACACCAGTTGATAAACTTATTTCATAAGCCCCTTGTAACCCTCTAAATTCCTCTTATCAGATTGGTCCTACTTGCCCAATATATTTCCAAGGCTTTGTTTGTTTTCAGTCGCCGACACCTTAAATATGCTTCCTTTTACCTCACAGCTAGACTCACAATTTCACCTGTCTTCCATAATTCCATAACCTTGCCATTAATCTTTCAGATTTTCTCAGGCAAGTGTCTGTAGTGCACTTTAATAAGCCTCGATTGAAAAGCCGGCTACATTTCAAAAGTGGATTTGACTGCAAACTAATGTTCTCAAACCACATTCCCCAGCTCCGACCAAATTTTCCTATTGTTGGCCTTCCCCCAATTTTGCACACTTCTTTCTGGACCACTCTTGTATTTGTCGATTATATTCTAAACTTACAGAACTCTGATCACTGTTTTCCAAAGTAATCCCCGATTGAAATATCAGGCATCTTGCTGGGCTCCTTCAACAACAATACGTCGGATATGGTCGCTTTTGAGTTGACATATTTACATACTGGTGTAGAAAACTTTTCTGGATGCTTCTTTGAAATTCTGTTCCATCTGGACACTAACATTTAGCGAATCCCATTCAATATTGGGAAAATTAAAATCTCCAGTCACCACTAACGTCATGCTCCCACATCTTTCCATAATCTGTTTACATATTTGTACTTCTTTTTCACGTTCATTGTTGGGAAGCCTGTAGTACAACCAAAAATTTTTCCTGATAATTTCCTATTTCTGAGTTCTGCCCCATATTGCCACGCTGCTGGAGCCTTTCATAGTACCCGGTGTCCAACAGGTTTATTTGAATGTAAAAGCTTTCCAAATGCTCCTCCTCCGTGAGGTTACTTCGGGTGCTTGTCATTTCAAATAAACTGTTTGGACTATAACCTGCTGTCGTGTTAATATCTAACATTGTCGAACCTCGTCCATCACTGGCAATTTCACGTCACGTGTGTCTACTGATTTCTGTCCCACTATCTCGATAGACGAGTTCAATCGCTTCAAAATACTTCCGGGCAAACGTTCCGTCAGGGTATTGAGAGTTGATACGTTCAGGTGCAAACTTTCCCTCTTGTACAGGTTAGTTGTGTTTCAGAGGAAACTCCAATGATCGAAAAATATACATCCCCGCCCTCTGCACCGGTTCCTCAACGACAATTCATCTGTCCCACTCTCCTGTTTAAGCCTCATGAGCACTATCACCAGAGATTACTATCCTAATGATCCATCTATTAAAACTCTGCCAGACCTGTTAAGTTTCTTATCTACGTTTTTGTCACCAGTGTGTACACCAGTGCGACATCGTCCTGGAGTCTCGATCACAACTCAGAAAGGCTTGCCGCGGCCCCGACCAGTGGGTACCATGCCACAATTACCCCTTGGGCTTCACCCTACACTGCTTTACAGCAGGGCTAGTCATGATGCCAAAGACCTGGATGCTGCTGATATTGCACCCGAATGAATATTACAACGCAACAATGCAAAAATATGTACTTGTTTGAGATTTGGAAAATGAGCATTCGGTTCCACCTGACAATCAGTCCTCGTGGTCACCCATCTACCTGACTGTACCTGTAGTGTGCACAGCGCCAAATTGTGCCTTCTGTATGTTCCTCAGTGCATCCAAGTGTTCCTCCAAATTATCCATACAGTCTGAGAGGAGCGGGAACCAGACAAGCAGTAGTTGAAAGGAAACTGCAGAAGGCTGCAGTACAGATTTACAAGAGAATCCTCGACCATGGATCACCAAATATCGACATTTTGTTTCAAAATTCCAACGCTTTTCTAACAGTGGTAGTGTTCTTGTCCGCAGACAAAAGACTTGAGTTCAAGTCCCACATGCTTCCACTTGACGTGGATGGCAATACGACTGAAGAGTTTGATTCAAACTACTTAAAATTTCCCCTGTACAGAACTGACTTCTTCTATTGGAAACATCAGGAATACAAAGTCCAGATTCATGCTCCTTGAGGAATGCCATAACACGCTGAGCTGGCCGCGTTTCCAAATACCTACATACATAGAAACAATTGAACAGAAAGGCAATTTTGGTGTTTCTTACAAGAGAGGAAGAATACATTTGGAAATGCTCAGAATGATCTTACCGAGAGGACACTGTAAAGATTTGGGGTAGATCAATTAATTATCAATAGGTTCCCTTTTTACATCCTGATCAGAAATGTTTGGTCGATGAGAAAATTCTGGATGTACAGAGGAACCTCGATTATCTGGATGCCAATTATCCAAAAATCAGATTATGCCAAGAAGATCGCGAGGTCCCAATAGCAACATTTCATCAAAGACGTTTTTCCAACATTGATTGCGTCTTTTGTTTACAGCGATTTATCAGACACTGTGTCCAAATGACTGACTTCCCACGCTCTCTCTCTCCACACAAGGCCCATGGAGATCTGCAGAGCACGACAGAGAACACTAAACAGTTCCTACCTTCCCCCGCTTTTTCCAGATAATTAGACCAACATTGTCCGGTAAACGGCAGAGGTGGAACCTGTCAAAGGGTTGCAGGAAAAAGTAGCGCGCGTGTGTGCGTGTGTGCACGTGCGTGTGCACACGTGCGCTATTTGGAGACTTACCACACAAAGACAGCAGCAGCAGCCTAGTTGTTGATGTACAGTTCAGCTGCCCCGGAGACGGGGCTGGCGTGGACGGGAGTGCAGTGTCGGATGGAGTTGAGGGCAGGGTCAGGCAGTGTTGGGAGCGGTCAGGGGGGAGGTGTTGGACGGGATTGGGGCGGGGACAGTGTTGGAGGGGAGCGGTCGGGGGCGGTGATGGGGGTGTTGTGCGGTGGGCGGGGCCGGGCAAAGGTGTTGGACTATTGGGTGGTATACTTTGACAGGGTTGGACGGCGGGCTGGCCACAAGGGCGGTGTTGGACGTGAGCGTGCAGGTGGCAATGCTGACGAATTTGGGAGCGGGCGGGGGTGGTTTTGGCTGTGGGCGGGGGCTCGCGTACAGTGTGCTGATGCAATCTTTTGAATGGAGAGCAGACTTTAACATATCCGAGCCCCAACGGAAATGCATTTAATTGATTAATCGAATAATCGATTATCTGAAAGAAATAGTGCCCGCCCATCTCATTCAGATATTCGAGGTTACCCTGTACTGAGGTCTACACGAAATGCGATTCAGGAGATTTAGACGTTGTCTTATTTCAAACATAAATAAGACAGACAAAAAGTTAACAGCGAAAGTGAGGGCTGTAGATGCTGGAAATTCGAGTCGCATTTGTGGTGCTGGAAAAGCACAGCAAATCAGGCAGCTTCCGAGGGACAGGAAAGTCGACGTTTCGGGAAAATGCCCTTTATCAGGTTTCTGCAGGATTTCCTGCTTACTAAAATATGCCTGAAAGGGAAGCGTTTCAGCAGTATAATCAGCAGAAATGTACGACATGGGATAAGAAAGTTGTGGAGGAACTCAACTATTACGCAGACTATAGAGAACTGAACGTTATCCATTACAACCCAAAACCATGGACCGTTCATGCGCTGATACTGACTCATTTAAGCAAAGTACCAGAAAATGTTCTTCATGCTGCTCACCATAGTCACTGTTCCAGCACCACGGCTGCTGTTTTCTCACTGTAATATTTACTTCTCAGTTTCTGATAACGAATGGCCACAAATCGATCAAAGTTGAATGTGACTGTGAACCAGACACATCAGTCAGTTCATGCATAAAGCAGGACAACGTGGATATTGCATACAGGCAGCTCCAAAAGGGAAAGAAACGTTCAACATTTGCCTCAAAATAAGATCGAGAAAAATGTCCAGTAGATGTGAAACTGATGTAACCATGAGATGCAGTTCGAGAGACCACGCATTCTGCGAGGTAGGATCCTAAATGTGAGAAAGTTCGCTGTGAGCAAAGGATATCAGCGTGTTAAGAATGTAGACAGTTTGAAGGTATGATACTCTTCCAAATTAAAATTGACTGAATTGTGCCCAGTATTCACACAGTGCAAGCATATTGACATAGAATAATTGCATTCTAAGAGCCTAGATGTGCTTCGTAGTATTGTCCAGGGTTCATGACATGCAAAGCGGAAACAACAGGAAAAGGACCTTCTATTTTAGAGGATAGCTACATAATCGAACGTTGTACGTGATTGGATGTCCACAGTTTGAAGTGAAGAACCATTACTCAAGTTGGTAGTGGGTAGTCGCATTCAGCCCAACCAGTTCAGCATTTAGATAGCACATATCACAATCATTCTACCTCCCCCGAGTGCAGAAGCTTTCACTTCCCTGCAATGCATTTTGTCGAGCAGTATTTTTTGCAATCTCCAAGAATATATCTTTGTGTCATCCTGATTTATTGATTTCCTATAGCAATCGTGGCTGACCTGATCATCCTCAACATCGGTTTCTCTCATTTTCCCCATAACGCTTCCTTCCAGGACAGCAGCCCATGCTACAGTTAATGACACTGACCTGTCTGTGCTGTGGAGTGAAATATTCCACAGCAGTCATGAGTCGTGAAGAATTCCACAGTAGTCACGGTCTGGGTATGTTGCAGGGAATGCTTTCCCATCTTAACCTTTGTCAAAGCATGACCATCATTTACAAAATACAGGTCAAGATGTTGATGGGACACTCCTCACTTGCCTTAATGGGTACCACACCAGTAAAACGAGAGAACCTCGACAGCATGCACTACAAAGCACCCCTCTTGATTGACACCACATCCACAAATATCCTGTCCCTTAATGCCCAGGCACTCAGGCAGTAGCGAGTAACGTATGCATGTTGCATTACAGAAATTCATCAAGGCCGTAATACCATTACATGAAACAAACCCTGGACGTCTGACGTCGAAAATTACAAGGGCAGTCGAGAGATGGAAACAACAAACTTTCCAAGTGCCTGCCCAAGCCACTCAACATCCGAGCTTGGAAGAATATCACCATAATTTCATTGTCGATGTGTCAAAATGCTGGAATGCCCTTCCTGAGGGCATTGCGGACCTGACGACGGCAAAAACGGTTCCAGAATGCAGCTGACGCCACCTTCTCAAGAGACCTTTTCCTCAGATTTGGCCGTCTTCTGTTTGCCTCAACCACATGGAGAAACAATGTATTCACACCTATTCTGTTAAGTGCACCAATAATCGTGTATGTCACAATAAGGTACCATCTCAGTCTTCTAAACACCGACTGGTCCAGTCCAAAGCTACTCAGCCTCTCCTTACAACAGAGTTCACACAGTCTTGGGACCAGCTCTGTACTGCCATCAATTCCAGTGACCGTGTAATGGGTACTTGATGGCTACGTTGCAGGATGCTGCTCTCTTCATAACAAGAAGAGAGGATAGCGAGAGTTGAAGAGACTGCTCCACAATCCTTTCACTTTGTGTAACTCAGCATAGTCTGACTGTATGGCTCAGTGGTGAAGCATTGTGCATCAGTGAAGGTGGCATTGAATACGAAAGTTGGACAGTTATTGAGAGGGAAGGGATGAGAGATGGAGGCAGAGATTGGATCAAGGCAATCGAACCGTAACACAGTCACCACTGGCTGAGTGGCCTCGTTCTGTGCCACAACATGCTACCATTCGGGCATCTTTTCTTCACCTTTGAACAGGTATACACATTGGCTGTGGCATGGATAACGGCAGCCACAGATTGAAAGTGTCACAGAGAATGTGGTTCAAACGAATGGCAAGTGTTGCTTGGTCTTGGAGTATGGTAAGCCCTTGAGAGATACTATTTGATCGGAGTGAAAAGCATGAAGCTCTGCTTGACACTAAATGCGATATCTCCTCGATTGTGTCCCTGTCAACGCACAGTGCATAGAATCATAGAATCCTGACAGTCTGGAAATAGGTCTATGCCCAAAGAGTCTACACCAACCGTCCGAAGAGTAACCAACACAGAGCCAGTCACTTCCCCTATTCCTCTTCATTTAATCCTGACTAATGCAAGTAACCTACACGTCCATGCCCGGTATAGGCAAATTATCATTGCCAATTAAACGAAACTGCACATCTTTGGGTATTTGGAGGAAATCACCCGCCGGCGGAAATGTACACAAGCACAAGAGGAAATAGCACACTCGACAAAGACAATCACCCGAGACTGGAATCGAAACCAGGTCTCTGCCAATATGGCGCAATGTGCTGAGCATTGAGCCGCTGTGCAGACC
>NW_025211303.1:0-9910 GCF_004010195.1 Chiloscyllium plagiosum
CCCCATCCCACTGTCAACATCCTGGGGGTTATCATCACTGTCCACACCCCACCTACTGTCAACATCCTGGGGTTACCGTCACTGTCCCCATCCGACACCCCACTTTGAACATCATCCATGCCAGTCAAAAGCAACCACCTCTGTTGTCTAACACCATACTCCCACTCGTAAGGTCACAGAACAGAAATAGGCCCTTCAGCCCAACACAACGATGCTGACCAGGTCTCCAAATGGAACTAGCCGCATTTGCTTATGTTTTGCCAATATCCGTCAAAACCTTTCATATCCATGTATCTTTCCAAATGTCTCTTAAAGGTGGATATTGTACCCACTTCTACCACTTCCTCTGGCAGCTCATTCTAAAACACGCACCACCCTCTGTGTGAAAAAGTTATCCCTCAGGTCGCTTTTAAATCTTGCCCCTCTCACCTTAAACCAATGCCCTCTAGTTTTGGACTCCCTGCCCTGGGAAAAAAGACCTTGACTATTCACCTTATCCAAGCCCCTATTTTCTGCAGCAATATGCATATGAAACATCAAAGACCACTTAATGTGAGTCTAGCCTTGAATTGCAAGTACACATCTAAATCGTTCTTCAATGTGATGAGGATTTCTGCCTCTCCCACCCTTACAGGCAGTGAGTTCCAGGTCTCCATCACCCATTGAGTGAAAATGTTTTCCCTCACATCCCTCTCTGAACTCCTGTCCCTTACCTTAAATCTATGCCCCTCCCCCAGTCATTGATCCCTCCATCAAGGATAGGGGAGGAGGCTTCTTCCTGTCTACCCTATCTATGCCCCTCATCATTTTGTACATCTCAATCATGTCCGCACACTTTCAATCTGCTCTGCTCTAAGGAAAACAACGCCAGTCTGTCCAATCTATCTCCTTCACTGAACCTCTCCTGCCCCCAAGGCAACATCCTGGTAAATCTCCCTCTGTATGCTCCCCCAGTGCTATCACATTGCTCTGATAATGTCGAATTGTATAGAGTTGCTTAAAAACTCACTGAAATGGCGATATATTTGCTATTCAGGAGAGATTCTGCCTGCTGGTTAGAAACAGTGTTGATGATTGTGTGTACGGTTCTGCAGTGGTTGGAGTATTCCCACTAAATCTCTTCACCATCCTTACAGAATATATATTCAATTGGGGGTCGAACAGAGCAGTTTAACAAGGTACTATCTCCCTCCACTACCTCATTCCCAGGTGGGCAGTCAGCTCTAGGCCTGACATAAGGATGCTGTGATTAAACCAAACGGTTAGGCACTTTCTAAGGCAGGAGTTGTTGTGTTCAGCAACAAACAGTACTCCCACCATACAGTCAGAGAGAGTTAGAGTCACTGAGTCAAAGAGAGACAGAGGGGCAGGGAGAAACACAGAGAGACTTAGACATACAGAGGGACATAGAGTTTTAAAGAAACATAGTGAAACAGAGTCAAAAAGAGGGACAAAATCACAGCGTCGAGATTAATCGACAGTTAAAGCAAGTCATAGACAGGCAAACAGAGAGAGATAGAGACACAGATACATAAAGTGAGAAGTACAAGATGCCGCACTGGGGCGAATTTCTCCTGTTCCCCTCCACCCCCCAATAACAACCATCCTGACCCTCGGGAACGGGACATGTTGACATAGTCCGCTCTCCCTCGGCGCTTTTCCTTCCCGCGTGGCCCCGGCGCCATTTTAGCTTCAGGCCCCGCGCGAGATGGCGGTTAACGGCCGCCTCGTGCCCCAAGTGACCGTTAGCAGCTGCTTCAGGGGAAAGGCTCTTTAAAGGGACAACCCTTTCAGGAGAGAGAAACAACAGGGTCGGCTCCGGGACTCGCCAAACTCAATAATAATGACAAATACACTCACAGACAGAGAGGTGGGAGTGATCAAGAAATTGTGCGGCGGCACATCAAGACCAAAGGCCACTCTCCCGAAGGACGGCTGCCCCGGACTCGAAACGTTGACTCCGCTTTCTCTCTGTCTGTCTCTGGACAGATGCTGCCAGGCCTGAAGCACAAACAAGGTCCTCGGGGGTGAGTCCGAGTTCAGGATCCTATTAAGGTTCGGTTGGCAGATGGATGACAGTGTGGGAGGGTATGCAATGGGATTAGAAGAATAGAGGGGGAGACTGTTTCCTAAATGGGGAAAGGTTTCGGAAATCTGAAGCACAAAGGGACTTGGGAGTCCGAGTTCAGGATTCTCTTCAGGTTAACAGGCAGGTTCAGTTGGCGGTTAGGAAGGCAAATGTAATAAAGAACAAAGAAAATTGGGTACAGGTCCCTGTCCCTGTTCTTCCATAGGGAAGTGGGAAGAGAAGCAGAGCATTAATCACTGGGGACTCCATAGTTGGGGGACAGACAGGAGGTTCTGTGGGAACGAGAGAGACTCACGGTTGGTGTGTTGCCTCCCAGGTGCGAGGGTTCGTGATGTCTCCGATCTTGTTTTTGGGATCTTTGCGGGTGAGGTGGAGCAGTCCACATAGGCACCAACAACTTTGGTAGGAAGAGAGATGGGGATTTAAGGCAGAAATTCAAAGAACTAGGATGGAAACTTAGAGCTAGGACAAACAGAGTTGTTATCTCTGGTTTGTTGCCCATGCCACGTGCGAGCAAGGCAAGGAAGAGGGAGAAAGAGTGAGAAAGTTTATAGCCTTAAATGTTGTCCTTAATTATTGAGACTAAAATGTAATTTTTAATTATGGAACACATTTTCTGCATACTAGAAAATGGCATGGTAGGAGCGAATCTGTATAAACAAGACACTGAATGATAACATTCTCAGCTGTTCCTTTTGTGAAATTAATTTCACAATGTTTAATTCTGACCTCAGAATGAAATTCTGTATCAATTAACTGATCTCCCAAATTATTGCCCTTTGCTATTATCTGTCTAGTTCACTATATGCAGAGCTTTTGTTATTTTTTGTGTTTGTGACAGTAACACCTTTGTAAATCTGTGTATAAAAGTAGTCTGTTTTTGATAGTAGGACGGAGTTGCTGGCCAAAATCCATTTAGCCTGACTTATAGGTGTCAATATTATGTAACAGTGATGGTATTAGTAAATGAAGGGGATGATTAAAATTAAACTAAACTGTCTGTAAGAGGCATTTTTTTATTCCAGACCACCAAAGAGTATGATCTCTGGTACGAACCATAAGAGAGGCTAAACAGTTGAGTTCATAAGGAATTCCTGGGCGGTCTCAAATCTGTACTTTAACAAGAGGAATAGTGCAGGAGGGAGGGTTTTGGATAACTGGAGCTCTTTCTGGGCTAGGTGGGACCTCTTCAAACAGGATGCTTGAAATGGGGTTTATAGGTCACTTGAACCACGGGGTAACAATATCCTGGGAGGGGAAATTTGCTAATGCTCTTGGGATGGATTTAAAATAATTCATCAGGGGGATGTGAGCCTAAATTGTAGTTCAATTATAGAGGAAGTTGAGAGTAAGGAGACTGAATATAAGGTTTCAGGGTTTCAAGAGGGCACTCTCAGGCCAGTAGTTGGTTTGAAGTGTGTCTATTTCAACACCAGGAGCATCTGGAATAAGGTCGGTGAGCTTGCAGCATGGGTAGGTACCTGAGATTTCGATGTTGTGGCCATTTCAGAGGCATGGGTGGAGCAGGGACAGGAATGGTTGTTGCAGGTTCTGTGATTTAGATGTTTCAATAAGATCAGAGAAAATGGCAAAAGAGATGGGGGTGTGGCATTGTTAGTCAAGGACAGTATTGCGACTGAAGAAACGACATTTGAGGATTCGTCAATTGAGGTAGTATGGGTTGAGATTAGAAACAGGAAAGGAGACGTCACACTGGCAGTTATCTACAGGCCTCTCATTAGTTTCAGAGATTTAGAGGAAAGGATAGCAAAGATAATTCTCAATGAGAGCAACAGTAACAGTAGTTGTTATGGAGGACTTCAATTTCCCAAATATTGACTGGGAACACTATCGTTCAAGTACTTTAGATGGGTTAGTTTTTATCCATTGTGTGCAAAAGGGTCTTCTGACACAGTATGTAGACAGGTCAACAGGGGGCAAAGCCACATTGGATTTGGTACTGGGTCATGAACCTGGCCAGGTGTTAGATTTGGAGGTAGCTGAGCACTTTGGTGGTAGTGATCACAATTCGGTTATGTTTAGTGATGGAAAGGGATATGTATACACCGGAGGGCAAGAGCTACAGCTGGGGGAAAGTCACTTACAATGTGATTAGACAAGATTTAGGATGCATAGCATGGGGAAGGAAACTGCAAGGGATGGGCACAATAGAAATGTGGAGCTTCTTCAAGGAACAGCTACTCTGTGTCCTTGATAAGTATGTAACTGTCAGGCAGGGATGAAGTTGTTGAGCGCATCAACCTTGGTTTATTAAGGAAGTTGAATGGCTTGTCAAGAGGAAGAAAGGCGGCTTATGTTCGATGAGAAGTGAAGGCTCAGTTAGGATAATTGAGTGTTACAAGGTAACGAGAAAAGACCTAAAAAGAGAGCTAAGACGAGTGAGGAGGGGGCCTGAGAAGTTGTTGGTGGATAGGATCAGGGAAAGCCCTAAAGACTTGTACAGGCATATAAGGGATAAAAGACTCACGAGTCAGTTTAGGGCCAATCAAGAACAGTAGTGGGAGTTTTGTGTGGAGTCAGAGGAAATAAGGGAAACGCTAAATAATCATTTTTTTGTCAGTATTCACACTGGATAAAGACAATTTTGTCAAGGAGAATGCTGAGAAACAATTACAAGACGAGTTGGAATCCAGTTTCATAAGGAGGAGGTACTAGAAATTTTTGAAAGTGTGAAAATAGATAAATATCTTGGGCCAGATGGGATTCATCATAGGATTCTCTTGGAAGCCACGGAAGAGATTGCTGAGACTTTGACTTTGATCTTTATGTCGTCAGTGTCTACAAAAATAGCACCAGAAGACTGGAGATAGCAAATGTTCCCTTGTTCAAGGAGAGTAGAGACCACCCTGGTAATTACAGACCAGTGAGCCTTACTTTGGTTGCGAGCAAAGTGTTGGAAAAGGCTAGAAGAGATAGGATTTATAATTATCTCAAAAGGGGTAAGTTGATTAGTGATAGTCAACACGGTTTTGTGAAGGTAAGTTGTGCCTCAGAAACCTTATTGAGTTCCTTGAGAAGGTGACCATACGGGTGGATGAGGGGAAAGCCGTTGATATGGCGTATGTAACTTTTGATCAGGTGTTTGCTAAGGTTACCCATGGTAGGCTAGTGCACAAAATACAGAGGCATGGGATTTAGGGTGATTTAGTGGTTTCAATCAGAAATTGGCTAGCTGAAAGACAACAGAGGAAATGTTGATGGGAAATGTTCAAGATCCTGTTGTAATCTGAGGTAACCCTCTTCGCTGTTCACTACACCTCCAATTTTAGTTTCATCTGCAAACTTACTAACTGTACCTGTTATGCTCGCATCAAAATCATTTATGTAAATGACAAAAAGTAGAGGACCCAGCATCGATCCTTGTGGCATTCCACTGGTCACAGGCCTCCAGTCGGAAAAACAACCCTCCATCATCACCCTCTGTCTTCTACCTTTGAACCAGTTCTGTATTCAAATGGCTAGTTCTCCCTGTATTCAGTGAGATCGAACCTTGCTAATCAGTCTCCCATGTGGAACCTTGTCGAATGCCTTACTGAAGTCCATGCTACCGCTCTGCCCTCATCAATCCTCTTTGTTACTTCCTCAAAAAACTCAATCAAGTTTGCGAAACATGATTTCCCATGCACAAAGCCATGTTGACTATCTCTAATCAGTCCTTGCCTTTCCAAATACATATCCATCTTGTCCCTCAGGATTCCCTCCAACAACTTGCCCACCACCGACAACAGGTTCCCTGGCTTGTCCTTACCACCCTTCTCAAACAGTGGCACCACGTTAGCCAACCTCCAGTCTTCTGGCACTTCACCTGTGACTATCGATGATACAAATTTCTCAGTAAGAGGCCCCAGCCAACACTTCTCTAGCTTCCCACAGAGTTCTAGGGTACACCTGATCAGGTCCTGGACATTTATCCACTTTTACCCATTTCAAGACATCTAGCACTTCCTCCTCTGTAATATAGACATTTTGCAAGATGTCACCATCTATTTCCCTACCTTTTCCACAGTAAATACTGATGCAAAATATTTATTTTGTATCTTCCCCATTTTCTGCGGTTCCACACAGTGGGCTGAGAAGTGGCTGGAAGGTGGAGTTTAATTCAGATGAATGCAAGGTGCTGCATTTTGGGAAAGCAAATCTTAGCAGGACTTATACACATCACGGTAAGGTCCTAGGGCGTGTTGCTGAACAAAGAGACCTTGGAATGCAAGTTCGTAGCTCCTCGAAAGTGGAGTTGCAGGTGGATAGGATAGTGAAGAAGGTGTTTGGTATGTTTTCCTTTATTGGTCAGAATATTCAGTACAGGAGTTGTGAGGTCATGTTGCGGCTGCACAAGACATTGGTTAGGCCACTGTTGGAATATTGCGTGCAAGTCTGGTCCCCTTCCAATCAAAAAGATGCTGTGAAACTTGAAAGGGTTCAGAAAAGATTTACAAGAATTTGCCAGGGTTGGAGGATTTGAGTTATAGGGAGAGGCTGAACAGGCTGGGCTGTTTTCCCTGGAGAGTCAGAGGCTGAGAGGTGACCTTATAGAGGTTCACAAAATCATGAGGGGCATGGTTGGGGTAAATAGTCAAAGTCTTTTCCCTGGGTTCAGGGAGTCCAGACCTAGAAGGCATAGGTTTAGGGTGAGAGAAAAGATATAAAAGGGACCTAAGGGGCAACTTTTTCACACAAAGGGTGGTAAGCGTATGGAATGAGCTGCCAGAGGAAGTTATGGAGGCAGGTGCAATTGCAACATTTAACAGGCAGGTGGGTATATGAATAGGAACGGTTTGGAGAGATATGGTCCGGGTGCTGTCAGGAGGGATTAGATTGGGTTGAGATATCTGGTCGGCATGGATGGGTTGTACCAAAGGGTCTGTTTCCATGTTGTACATCTCTATGACTCTCTTCCTCCCTACCTTTTATCTTCTCCTGCTGAACACTCTCTGCTCATTCCTGCAGAAGGGCCTGTGCCCGGAACGTCGAATCTCCTGTTCCCTGGATGCTGCCTGACCTGCTGTGCTGTTCCAGCAATAAAGTTGTCCTTACCACCCTTCTCAAACAGTGGCACCACGTTAGCCAACCGCCAGTCTTCTGGCACTTCACCTGTGACTATCGATGATACAAATTTCTTAGTAAGAGGCCCCAGCCAACACTTCTCTAGCTTCCCACAGAGTTCTAGGGTACACCTGATCAGGTCCTGGACATTTATCCACTTTTACCCATTTCAAGACATCTAGCACTTCCTCCTCTGTAATATAGACATTTTGCAAGATGTCACCATCTATTTCCCTACCTTTTCCACAGTAAATACTGATGCAAAATACTTATTTTGTATCTTCCCTATTTTCTTCGGTTCCACACAGTGGGCTGAGAAGTGGCTGGCAGGTGGAGTTTAATTCAGATGAATGCGAGGTGCTGCATTTTGGGAAAGCAAATCTTAGCAGGACTTATACACTTCACGGTAAGGTCCTAGGGCGTGTTGCTGAACAAAGAGACCTGGGAATGCAAGTTCGTAGCTCCTCAAGTGGAGTTGCAGGTGGATAGGATAGTGAAGAAGGTGTTTGGTATGTTTTCCTTTATTGGTCAGAATATTCAGTACAGGAGTTGTGAGGTCATGTTGCGGCTGCACAAGACATTGGTTAGGCCACTGTTGGAATATTGCGTGCAAGTCTGGTCCCCTTCCAATCAAAAAGATGCTGTGAAACTTGAAAGGGTTCAGAAAAGATTTACAAGAATTTGCCAGGGTTGGAGGATTTGAGTTATAGGGAGAGGCTGAACAGGCTGGGCTGTTTTCCCTGGAGAGTCAGAGGCTGAGAGGTGACCTTATAGAGGTTCACAAAATCATGAGGGGCATGGTTGAGGTAAATAGTCAAAGTCTTTTCCCTGGGTTCAGGGAGTCCAGACCTAGAAGGCATAGGTTTAGGGTGAGAGAAAAGATATAAAAGGGACCTAAGGGGCAACTTTTTCACACAAAGGGTGGTAAGCGTATGGAATGAGCTGCCAGAGGAAGTTATGGAGGCAGGTGCAATTGCAACATTTAACAGGCAGGTGGGTATATGAATAGGAACGGTTTGGAGAGATATGGTCCGGGTGCTGTCAGGAGGGATTAGATTGGGTTGAGATATCTGGTCGGCATGGATGGGTTGTACCAAAGGGTCTGTTTCCATGTTGTACATCTCTATGACTCTATATGTCTTCCTATTCAGCTGCTAATAATTTACAGGAGCTCTATCTTTTGTCTTTCTCCAGTCAAATATTTGATGGACTAATCCAAGGGTGACCGGCTGCTTCTCACAACCAGCAGGTATGTAACCACTATCAGAGTGGAAAAGGTTCTTTTCACAGTCAGAGTTGATTGAGTCAGACACTCATTGACCTTAATTTCCAGAAATACACATTCAATCCAAGAGTCAAACACAACTGATGAAATATAAATCCACATTATTTCGCTCTGTTCTCAGTGACAGTAAATTCCATTATTTATAGCCAATTATCATAAGATTAGAAGCAGGTTAAACTATATGCTTATAATAAATATACATTTATGAGCTGCATTAAATCCATATGTAGTAAAGGCATTTTTAAAGTTACAATCAATGTGAAAAAATCAATCATGCTGTTACATTGTTGTAACAAATACATATGAAGTAGATATTCAGTGCAGATATAGAAGGAAAGTTGGACATTCAGTAACTGAGCAGGACAAAATTAATCTTTTGATTAGTTGTTTAATTGTCATCTTTGTACAGGACAACTGTGTAAATTCCAAATTAACCTCTTCATCAAGCCTGATCGAGAAAGCATCCTTGCTGCTCATTCAGACACATATATACACACACCTCTTTCTCTTTCTCTCTTACACACAGCTACTGGTTGATTTACAATGAATTGCAAATTGATGACATCATCCTTACATACACATTGCAACACTTAATGGTGCTGAAGATCCATACACACTGCAACTATCACAAAACGTTACATCAAACTGATTTCTACACTCAGATCTCGAGTCAAAGAGGTCCACACCACAGAATTATTAAGTCTGCACTGATCAAAAACAATCTATAACAACATAACAATTGACTAATCTAACAATTCTAATCCCTGTCAACTGGCATTCCATTTCCATAAATATCATGGCATCAGAGAAGCTGTCATCCCCATCTGTATCATAATGTCATTCTCCATTTCACCATCTTGCAGGAGTTTTTTTTTAAATCAGTCCAGCAAGAAACATTTTCTTTATAATTCCATGTGTCTTTCAAAACTTGTTTCATAGTTCTATGACGAGCCCTGCATTCCTCTTGACGTTCCTTTTGATATATTACAGAAAAGCAAGGGATCCAGATACAGTTTTCTCAAGGAGTCAATGGAATCAGATAATTACCATTTAAAGCAGTGCAGAAAGAAATGAAAAGCCAAAATTGCCAAGTTTGTGAAGCCGGTCACTCTTTCTTTTTAACAAGAGTTGAACAGTGTTGATGTTCAAATATTCTTTACTGCATGATAAAATAAAAGTCCTTTAGCCTTCCTCCTTCCTCCTTCCTCCTTCCTACCATAGAGCTACACAAGAGTACTGCTCATGGCTTGCACCAGATCCTGTCCAGATCGGTAAATAAAATAGAATTGGCCAATTCTCTTCCCTGCACAAAGAACATTGCGGTCAGTCAGCTACAATGCTGATGAATTGTTCATTGCCCTTTCACTGAGTTACAAATGGATTTACTTAATACTGATCGTAAAGTATGTAAAAATTGATAGCATTCCACAATTCCCAGTTAGACTCTGCACTATAGGAGTTGCAAAGGTCCA
>NW_025211303.1:10835-14254 GCF_004010195.1 Chiloscyllium plagiosum
TAAGAGGTACAGTTAGTAAGTTTGCAGATGACACCAAAATTGGAGGTGTAGTGGACAGCGAAGAAGGTTACCTCAGATTACAACAGGATCTTGATCAGATGGGCCAATGGGCTGAGAAATGGCTGATGGAGTTGAATTCAGATAAGTGCGAGGTACTGCATTTTGGGAAAGCAAATCTTAGCAGGACTTGTACACTTAATGGTAAGGTCCTAGGGAGTGTTGGTGAACAAAAAGACCTTGGAGTGCAGGTTCACAGTTCCTTGAAAGTGGAGTCGCAGATAGATAGGATAGAGAAGGTGTTTGGTATGTTTTCCTTTTTTTGGACAAGTATTGAGTACAGGAGTTGGGAGGTCATGTTATGGCTGTCCAGGACATTGGTCAGACCACTGTTGGAATATTGCGTCCAATTCTGGTCTCCTTCCTATCGGAAAGATGTTTTGAAACTTGAAAGGGTTCAGACAAGGTTTACAAGGATGTTGCCAGGGTTGGAGGATTTGAGCTATAGGGAGAGGTTGAACAGGCTGGGGCTGTTTTCCCTGGTGCGCCAGAGGCTGAGGGGTGCCTTTATAGAGGTTTACAAAAAATCTGTGTTTTCAGTGCCAGACTGTACAAACACATCCACTTTCACTCATAGGAGCTGACTCCAGTGGCAATGGATAATACCTGTCAAGGAGCAGAAGTTTGAACAATGAAGTACTCTAACAGTTACAACAGGTGACATGTTTCAATTTAGATGACACAGAAGCACTGTGAAATACAATAACCAATAATAAGGAGCACGTTGATATCTAGTATCAGAGATTGAATAAATCCCATTCTCACTCTCGGCCTGGTGCTGATGAACACACACAAGATACACTTGCATTCTGGTTGGGAACCAGAGTAATGCAGAAGCATTTCCACACTTTCTCAATGTACGAAAGACTGATTTATAAGCATTAAACACACCTCAAAGTGTATCAGATCTTGACATGCAGAACTGGAAACACAAGGAGACATACAGGCAATGTCGATTGGACATAGACCAGTACCACCTGTAATGCAGATTGACAGCACAACAAAAAACTCACTCACACTCAGCCAGTTGATGGTGAAAGGGAACAAAATGCAATTTAGGCCCACAAGTACTTCCAGATATGGACAGTTATAAATTGACTGACCAAATTATTAATTGCTTCAGAAGTTCTTAGTATTAGATGTTAAATTATTGCAGTGCCCAGCAGCAACTGACAAAGACTACTGCGCACACAAAATGTAAAAAAAAAAACGAAGATTGAATACAATAAAATTCAAATTCCTGGGAAAGAAAAGTATTGAACCGACACTAATTCCTTAATCACAGTTTTAATGACTCTCGAACAGGTTTAACCTACACCCTGACTGAAAAAAACACAACTGAATGTCGAAAGAGAATGGCATCCATATACTCTTCCTGTCACTGTTGCACACAGCAAAACTGGCACGATAGGTATTCAAAGGCAGATAACTTCAGAATTAATCTCAAATTGGCATTTACTTCAAGACACTGTCAGTGAGTAGATGAAGTTCAGAATCCCAACAATTCGTGGAAACTAGTATGGAAAACAGATAAAGAATAGAATGTCCCAATGCAGACACAGTGAGCTGAATGGTGGTACCAATTCTGTGATTGTGTCATAAGTCACAAAATGCAAAGAGTTTAAGGCCCAATCTCAACACTAAAAACTGCCATCACAGATTGAATCACAGCCATAGAGAATTTTTTTTTCTACTTCATTCATGGGATGGGGGCATCACTGGCTAGGCCAGCATTTATTGCCCATCCAAACAACCCATGCAGTACCTATGAGATAACCACATTGCTGTGGGTCTGGAATCACATGTAGGCCAGACAAGGTAAGGATGGCAGATTCCTTCCTTCAAGGACATTATTGAACCAAATGAGTTTTTTTCTGACAATCAACAATATATTCATGGACATCATTAGACTCTTAGAATATTATTGGCTGTCAGAGAATTGAGCAACTTTGATATATAAGAGTAGAAAGTGACTGGAACTCATTGAGAACATTACTCTCACAGTCACACAGCAGAAACTGACATGTAAAGATCATGTCCTAAACTCTCATCTGGACACAACCAAAACTGACAGTCATAGATTTATAACTGCTCTCTCATATTCACTTTGTAATAACCGAAAAGGAGAGAACTATAATCTCTCTCTCACTCACTCACACAATAGGTACAGGTTGAAATCTAGACTAACACATTCCCAATGCAAAACCTGAGAGGTACGGTATGATAAATGAATTTGCGCAAATATGAACAAGAAGTTGACAGATAGACATTAACAACTGCACTCTCAAATGCACAGAGCAGAATCTGACAAGGACAGATTGGTAAATAACTCACTTGCAGGTGGTAGTAAATTTCAGAAAAAGATTGATAACTACACTCTCATATTCACAAAGCAAAAACTGATTATGCTCCCAATTTCATGTACATGTCAACTGACATGTACACTTTGATAACGACAGTTACATATTCACAGAGCAGAAACTGACAGGTAGAGATTAATAACAAAACAAAAATTGATGGAAAATCCACAGGCTTGGCAGCATTTGTGCAGAGTAATCAGAGTTAACATTTTTGGTCTAGTGACTATTCCTCAGAACTGATGGGAGCTAAGAAAATGCACACAATGTGGTCTCGTCTATGTTGGGGGAACTGAGTAAAGATTGGGTGCCCACTTTGCAGAACGCCAACATTCTGTCCAGAAAAAGACCCTGAGCTTCCAGTTGCCTGCCACTTCAACACACCACCCTGTTCCCTGACCCAACGTCTCTGTCTCAGGCTTTCTGCAGTACTCCAGCAAAGCTCAGTGCAAGCTAGAAGAATATTACCTCATTTTCTGCTTGGGAACTCTACAGCCTTCTGGACTCAATACTGAGTTCAACAACTTTAAGGCTAGAGTTCTCCCAAGTCATTACCTGAAACCCCACACACCCGGCCTTGTTAACACATTTTCTGCTATTCTACACCACCAATTGTTAGCCAGTAACAGTCCCTATTAATAGCGACTCGCCCTCCCAATCTGACAGTTATCCACTCCTTTGTCTATCCAACTGTTCTTCTCTCTCTTTGGACCTACCCTTCCATCCAACCTATCTTCTGCATAACAGTGAATATTTTCCTCGCTACTATCAGTTCTGAGGAAGGGTTACTGGCTCAGAAATTTTAATTCTGATTTCTGTCCACAAACGCAGTTAGAGCTGCTGAGCTGTTCAAGCAATTTCTGTTTCTGTGTTACAGCAACTGTAGTTGTTTTGGTTTTTGTTTAGAGATTAACTACATTTTCATACTCTGAGCAGAAACTGCCAGCAACAATTGGGCGGCACGGTGGCACAGTGGTTAGCACTGCTTCCTCACAGCGCCAGAGA
>NW_025211303.1:22299-22638 GCF_004010195.1 Chiloscyllium plagiosum
CATCCAGCTCTTCACCATAGCCAGCTTCATCAATTGTCATCCAGCACTTCACCATAGCCAGCTCCATGAATCATCATCCAGCTCTTCACCATAGCCAGCTTCATCCATCATTATCCAGCACTTCACCATGGCCAGCCCCATCAATAATCATCCAGCTCTTCACCAAAACCAGCTCCATCAATCATCATCCAGCACTTCACCACAGCCAGTTCCATCAATTGTCATCCAGCATCCAGCACTTCACCACAGCCAGTTCCATCAATTGTCATCCAGCACTTCACCATAATCAGCTTCATCAATCATCATCCAACTCTTCACCATAGCCAGCTCCATCAATCA
>NW_025211304.1:0-3886 GCF_004010195.1 Chiloscyllium plagiosum
CTCTGTTCGCAGGTAAAAGGATGACTGACAAGTGGGAGGCCATCAAAAGTGTGATAACAAGAGTCCAGACACATTCTGTTCCTGTTAGAGTGAAAGGCAAGGCTGGTAAGATCAGCGAACAATGGATGAATAAAGATGTTGAAGTTCAAGTCAAGAATAAAAAAAACTATCAGACAATTCGGATGAACAGAATGTCTTGAAGAGTATAAAGCGTGAAGGGACATCCTTAAGAAGGAAATGAGGAAGGCAATGAGGGGATAGGAGATAGCCTTGGCAGGTAAGGTAAAGATACTCCAAAGAGATTCTATAAATACATTAAGAATGAGGGAGGAACTGGAGAGAGATAGGACCCCTTAAAGATCAACGAGGTTGTCTTTGTATTGAACCACATGAAATGGGAGGGATATAAATGAATAATTCTGTTTTACTGTTGGGAAGGAATTGGATGCGAGAGAAATCAGGGAAATAAATACTGATGTTTTGGGAAAAGTTTGCAGTACAGAAGAGGAAGTGCTGGAGATCTTAAAAAAATATAAAAGTAGGTAAACCTCCAGGACCTGATCGAGTGTGTCCCAGGACACTATGGGAAGTTAGGGAGAAAATTGCAGGGCCCCTAGCAAAAATATTTGCATCATCAATAAACACAGGTGAAGAATTGGAGGACTGGGGTGTGGCTAATGTGCCAATGTTTAAGAAGGGATGTGAGAAGAAGCCTGGGAATGATCGACCTGTGAGTCTCACTTCGGTGGTGGGCACGTATTTGGAGATGATTCTGAAATATAGGATTTATACAGGGTGGAGAGGAAAGAAATGATTAGAGAAGGTCAGTATGGTTTTGTGTGAGGAAAATCATGTCTGACACACTGAGTTAGGTTTGTTTTTTGGAAGTAACAAAAACCAATGAGGACAGAGTGGTCGATGGAGTTTGCTTGGCCTTTAGCAATGCCTTTGACAAGGTTCTGCATGTGAGAGTAAATAGTAAAGCTAGATCACATGGAATTCAGGGTGGGCTTGCCAATTGTATATGTAATTGGCTTGTTGGTCGAAGACAGCAGGTAATGGTGGAACATTATTTTTCAGACTGGAGGCCTGTGACCAGCGGTGTTCCACAGGGATCCGTACTGGCTCCACTTTGTTTGTCATTGAAATGAACGATTTAGGTGAGAATATGCGAGGCATGGTTAATAAGTTTGTGGATGACACCAAAATTGGTGAAACAGACAGTGAAGAATGTTACCCGAGGTTACAAGGAGATCTTGATCAATTGGGCTAAAGGGCTGAGGGATGGCAGATGGAAATTAATTTGGATACAAGTGAGGTATTGCATTGTGGTAATACAACCAAGGACAGGACTTATTGGTAGGGCCCTGGGTAGTGTTGCAGAGCGGAAAGACTTTGAGGTTCAGGGACATATTTCTTTGAAGTTTGCATCATAGGTAGACAGGGTAGTTAAGGAGGTATTTAGCCCACTTGAATTCATTACTCCTATACTAAAAGGTCTGTGCAATGTCAGAACTGACATTATATTGAAGTTATACAGGGCATTGGTGAGGCCTCTTCTGGTTTAATGTATGCAATTCTCATCACCCTGTGATAGGAAGGATATTTTGAAACTGGAGAGGGTTCAGTAAAGATTTACCAAGATGTTGCCAGGAATGGAGGGTTTCAGATATAAAAATGGACTGGAAAGGTGAGGACTTTTTTCACTGTTGTATTGGAGGTTGAGGATTGACCTTATTGATGTTTTAAAAACCTTGAGGTGCATAGATAAGGAGAATGATAAGGGTCTTTACCCTCGGGTGGGGAGTTCATACCAAAGGGGTGTACTTTTAAGGTGAGAGGAGAAAGATTATAAAAGGACATGAGGGGCAGCATTTTTAGTAGTTCATGTGTGGAATGCACTACCAGAGGAAGTGATGGATGCAGGTAAAGTTACAGTGTTTAAAATACATTTGGATAAGTTCATGAATAGGAAAGGTTTGGAGGGATATGGGCCAAGCGCAGGCAGTTGGGAATAGTTTAGTTTTTGAACATGGTCGGTGTGGCCTGGTTGGTCCGAAGGGTCTGTCTCTGTGCTGCATGACTCTATGCCTCCAGGACATTATGGTACACAGTCAAAAGACACATTAGTCTCTGCACATGCTCACTTTGTCCTCTAGACCAGAGGCTGGGACACAGCACGGGGTAAGTGTATTGTTGATGGACGGAGATACTGAGGGGCTTTTATATGCAGTGGGTGTTTAATGGAGGAACTACAGAGGGATAGCTCAGGATAGATGGAGCTATACAGGGGTGGGCAATTAGACAGGGGCCATGGAGGGGGACAGGGACCATGGAGGGTGACAGGGGCTAAATTTGCGTTGGGGTGTGGGGTTGTCCAAAATTGAAGGGGGGGGGGGTGCAGATTCAGGATTGAAAAGAAAAAGAGAGTCTGTCAGGAGAGAGAGAGAAAGATGATGTGAGAGAGAATGGTTGAGAGGGAGAGAGAGAGAGATTGAATGATACAGACAGTGAGTGAGAATCAGAGGCAAAGAGAGAGACAGAGAGAGGGAAAAGAGGAAAAATCAGACAGGTACAACCAGGAGATAAGAAAAGATGTGGCGAGATTAAAGAGGTGATATTCACCATTCCGGTTGGTCTGAGCTCTCTTAATGGTCTCTCACACTTCCTCGCTCCCATTTGGGACAGACTCTGTTGCAGGGGCTTGCGTGAGGAGGGGCTGATTCTGGGAGGGCGTGAGGTTAAACGATCAAAACTGGGATTGAGATTCAAACACTGCCCACACTCTCACACACAGACAGACAGAAACACACCGATACTCACCCCCTGCTCAGTGCACACGGTGAAAGGGACAATGGCTGCCAGAACCTGTTTGAAATATCCGCAGGTCTCTCACTCAGAGCCCACTCTCTGCCCAAGTCCCAGGTTCCTCTACCGAGGGTATACCTCCCCCAGGGATGGAGCACAGCCAGAGCCATCTCAGTGGGATTAGAATGCAGATGGAGCGAGGGAGGAGGTGTGAGTGAATGCAGCAGGTAAACAGTTTCATCCAGTCTGCCTTTGTCTACTCCTACTTTGCATTTTATTGTTTGGAATGAAAGCCAAATGTATTTTCAAAATGATCCAATTCCTTTTATTCTTTGGGGTTTCCAATGATTATCGTAAAAAAACTCAATTTGAGATTGCCAGGAATCTAACCCAGGTCACCTGCTTGGAAGACATCTACACTGACCATGATAGCACTATCACCGTGCACTTTACCACAATACAGTCCCCAAAGATATTTAAAAAGACCTTTATCATGACAAATTAAACACTGTTAGTGTTGATTCACTGAATGTGATATTGGGTCAGGTGACAATATCTTATCTGAAGAGTTAGATTGAAGGAGCATTGAAATCGGAGAGGGAGCTGGGTCATTGGGCGAGTGCAGGGAGGGAGTCCAGAAATCCCTCTGGTTGCACTTGGATTCCCCGGCAATGCATCAGCTGGTTCATCGAAAGGAACAAATAAAGAAACAGAATGATATCAGAGAAATGGTTCAGTACAGACTGTCTTTGCCTTCACCTGCTTCCAGATATGGTAAGAATTCACGTGGAGGTAGATAAAGTTCAGGAAGTGAGAACGACAGCAGGATTAGCAGATGAGTATGTGTTGGTGCATAAGACAAGCTTCTGGCCAGAATTTCGTCCAGTGAGGGATAGAAGTTGGGAGAACAGAAGATCCTACACTACGAAACCCAGAGTAGTGAACACACTGGTATGATGTTCCCACAGGATAAAGAATTCCAAGAGGTGGACAGGAGATGAAAGGCCTCACTATAATGGAGTGGAACACAGAAAATGACAGTGCCAGTGGGTTCAGAAGGGCACTGGGAAAAGGTGTT
>NW_025211304.1:5002-9680 GCF_004010195.1 Chiloscyllium plagiosum
CTGAGAGATTCAGTCCTACCAAGGGTCACATTTTACTGCTGGGCTGTTTAAGGAGGTTATGGATAGCTTCAGTATACTGCACTTTAATCCCAGTGAATATCATCCTGAATCCCAGGGAGATTAAGAAAGTTGGTATCAGACCTTGAAGTCCATGTTGAGGGCGTACTGTCAGGATTTCCTGCATGATTGAGATAAAGGTATCCCATTCGTATCGTTTGCCATTAGAACTTCCTCAAATGAATCTATTCAGTTTACGCCCTTTGAATTAATATTCAGTCATGAAGTGTGAGGCCCTTTGAAAGTAATTAAAGAAAATTTGACACGACCAATGTTGGAGATCTCACACTTAGATTATGTATCAGAGACAAGTTGGACTTAATGCGTGGTTACTGGCAGGTACCTTTATCAGAGTTGGTGAAAGAAATATCGGTGTTTATAACCCAGAAGGGCTCTATCAGTTTAAAGTGATGCCCTTTGGAATGCAGAATGTGCCCACCACATTCCAAAGATTCATGAACAGAGTTGTGGCTACGTTCACAAACTGCAGTCTATTTGGATGATGTAGTGATCTTCAGTAATTCCCGGAAAGATCACATGGTACAGTTGGCAGAGCACTTTGAACGACATTGTGAAAGATATTGTCAAACTTGAAAGGGTTCAGTGAAGATTTACAAGGATGGTGCCAGGGTTGGAGGATTTGAGCTGTAGGGAGAGGTTGAATATGCTCAGGTTGTTTTCCCAGGAGCGTCGGAGGCTGAGGGGTAACCTTATAGAGGTTTATAAAATCAGGAGGGGCATGGATAGGATCAAGAGACAATGTCTTTTCCCTGGGGGTGGGGGTGTCCAGAACTATAGAGCACAGGTTTAGAGTGAGAAGGGAAAGATAAAGAAGAGACCTAAGGGACAACTTTTTCACACAGAGGGTGGCAAGTGTATGGAATGAGCTGCCAGACGAAGTGGTGGAGGCTGGTACAATTGCAACATTCAAAAGGCATCTGGATGGGTATATGAAGGGTTTGGAGGGATATGGGACAGGTGCTGGCAGGTGAGACTAGATTGGGTTGGGATATCTGGTCAGCATGGACGAGTTAGACCAAAGGGTCTGTTTCCGTGGTGTATATCTCTATGACTCCGTGACTCTATGACTACGAGAGGCAAAACTCGTGACAGACTGAAATCAAATGGAACTTGCAAAACCAGAGTTGACATTCTTGGGACGTAACATCGGTCATGGAAGGTTGACCCCACAGAATGCAAAGACAATGGCCATCGAGGAATTTCCACAACCAACCTTGAAGAAAGAGATGCTTTGATTCTTTGGACTCAATGGATTCTATTGGAAGTTTGTTCCAAACTTTAGCAGTGTAGTGGCACTCTTAACCGATTTACTGACGAAGAACACAAAGTTTCAGTGGACAGAACCATGCCAGGAGGCATTTGATCATTTGAAATCGATATTAACCACCAAACCAGTTTTAGCTACAAGAAATGTTTCAAAACCTTTTAAAGTCACCATCGAATCTAGTGACAATGGAGTTGGAGCTGTACTCCTCCAGGAAGATGAGGATGGGATTGAACTGCCAGTTGGTTATTTTTCAACATCCACCAGAGAAAACACTCCACAATCGAAAAGGAACTATTGAGTTTGGTACTGGCCTTCCAACATGTTAATGTGGATGTCATGAACAATGTATCGGAGATGGTTGTATACACTGACCACAATCCACTTACATTCTTGGAATGTTTTAAAGATAGGAATCGGAGACTATTTCATTGGAGTCTTATGTTACAGACTTTTAATTTAAAAATCATACATGTTGCGGTCGGAAGAATGTAATTACAGATGCGTTATCGTGGATTTAACTGATCGCTTTGAGATGTGATTTGTCTTTATTTAATGGTTTATATATATATATATATATATATATCAATATATGGGAATAAATTAAGGTGAACTGATATAAAAGTTATCTGTATGTTCGGATAATGTGTTTAAAACATAGAAAAATAAATGAAGCCATCTTTTCATTATGATGGTTCATTTTTTCTTAAGGGGGGGAGGTGTTATGAAGATGTGGGTGCACTTTAAGAGAGCTAAAAGCAGCAGAACTACCGGACACAGCACCAAGTGTTCTCTATAAGGTAACAACGTAACACTCGGTCGAACAACTCGACTAGCTCGTTGCCTGGAGACAAAAACACAAATTTGAATTTGGCCAATCACTGTCAATTATATCCTGCAAAATATCAAACTTCAATTCAGTTTGAATTGAGTATATTGACAATCTTAAAAGCCAATGACTCAATCTGATGCTTTGACTGGGGACAATTGTACAGTTGAGGGGACAACTGCCAAGCCAACGACATCTGTACACTGCCCAGAAAAATAGCTCTCTTAAAAAAGAAACTTAATCAATCAATAACCTGTGAAGCAGAAATTCCTAAGAAGAAGAAGCCATACGAAGATCCCAGTAGATGAACAGAAAGCTGCCTGGTTTTGAGCTAAAAAGTGTTATTTTGTAAATCTTAATTGGGAGTTTTATAGGACTAGTATAGAAGGGAAGGTAAAGATAGGTTAGAGTAAGGACTTATACATAGTTGTTAGTTAATTATGTTCTGTTATACTTTAAGAAATAAAGGTGTTAACTTTTACTTTGAATACTTCTTGGCCACTGGAAGTTTTACACATTACTGTATGGGATAAATCTTTTCTGTATTGCTGGTTTTAAACAAAGCAGGAGAGTTTACCCCGTGTCATAAGAATACTTTATGAATGTTAGAATAACTAGCTGAAATAACCTCCTTTAATGAAGAAAGTGGTTCTAGAAAGATGTCAAAATCAGAATCATTAGGAATCATTATGAACTACGGCCAAAACTGCGAACTTGGAGATATTTAAAGAAGTGGCTTTTAAGAAGTGAAAACGTATCGACTAAGATGTTGAACAGATGCAGAAACACCATTAACATATAATCTTTCACAGTTTTTATTCCTAACTTAGCCCAACCAGAAAAGGCACTGTCCACTAAAGATGGGGAAAAATATGATTGGCCATCGTAGAAAATGACTGAAAGCGAAAGTGATGTCTAATTGAAACAAAATTTTAACACAGGATAAAACAATTACATTCTTTGTGTAAATAGAGATTGAAGAAAGGAGAGGTGAATTCTATAAAGCCTTCAATGTTACCGGGTGGGTGGAACTTGCCTCAATAGGCAACCAAATTGAGAAAGCAGCAAGCTTCTCATATTGGAGCCAGTAGTTGGAATTTCTTCTGTTTGCTGTTTTTCAGGAGCAGCGAGGAAAGAGGGAGAGAGGAGGAGGGGCTGCTGGGAGATACGTTTCTGCTTTAAAAACTGACCTCATGAATAGGCAGAGCACAGGCTGAGCAGGAACGGACATAGGAATGCTGAGTGAGTGAAGTAATATATTTGGGTACTTGGCTTCCCCGAAATACTACTTAGGTGGTGTCTCCTACCCATCATCCTCCTCTCACCAAAACAAGGTTCTGTGTGCCGGATTGGTAAGGTAGCTCATTTAAAAAAAACAGTAGCCTCTTTGGGAATTTAGAAGAGTGGTAATGGTAGTTAGAGCAGTTGAATGTTCCTCCTGCAGAATGTGAGAGGTAAGGGACACCACTAGTGTCCGTTGTTATGAAGGTGTAGGTATGTCCTGTACCTTTAAGAGAGAGAGGAAGCTCGCAAGGCTTGACTGAAAGCACAGAGTGTCCTGAACAAATTAAAAATGCAATACTTGGTTGAAACAAATAGCTGCAGTTGTATTGCCATGGAACTAAAATAAATTCAAATTCGGCCAATCAGTTTAAATTCTTCCCCAGATACCAAAATCCAATCGAATTTGAATTTAGTGTTTTGATAACATCACACCAATGAAATGATCCAATGGTTTGGGGGATAAACCAGACATTTTGAACAGTTCGGGAGAGCACTGCCATGAACCCCAACAGGAATAGACTGCACATCGAATCGCTCTCTGACAGGTACCTGTCCGTAAGGTACACTGTGCAGGAGAAGACTGAAGAAAAACAGACCTATACAGAGGAAAGCCTACAAAAGGAGAATCCACAAGGCTGACTGCTTTTGAAATGTGATTGTTTTTGTAAACTTAGTTGGGGCTTTTCTTTATCAGACCAGTATTGTAGAGTGGGCAGTAAAATATAGGTTATCAGAGAAAGGAATTGTAAATAGTGGTCTAATGTTCTCTGTTAAACTTAAAGAATAAAATAGTTAATTTTTACTTTAAATAGTGAAATCTGGCATTGTTCTTTGCCTGTTGAAATGTAACAGATTACAGCACGGGGTGAGCATCTCTGTGTGTCAGGTTTAAATTCGTAGAGGGGTTTACCCCGTGTCGTAATAGTTTGGGGGATCGTCGCTAGGATTTGAGCAGTTTGAGTCTCCAATTCATGAGCTGAACATGTTCAGATAGATCTAATCTGAGAGTTGGACAGATTTGAATAGATTTGGGATACAATAAAAGCCCAGTTGATGTAATCACTTGCCGATGAGTGTCCTACATCTTGCATAGGTGAGACAATTAGTTTAATTTTGGTTACCTGTGGTTGGTTAAATTAAAAGTGAGAGAAATGGCTCTTAAAACTGCTAAGCAGGTTCTGGGGTTTGGAAATGATTCCCAAATTGGCCAAGAAATTTAGAAA
>NW_025211304.1:9999-11728 GCF_004010195.1 Chiloscyllium plagiosum
GATACACACAAATATGTCAAACTCTGCCACATTTTAATGAGAAAGATGTTGAAGCCTTATTTATTTCATTGAAAAAAATGTCTAGGCAGATGGAGTGGCCTGAGAATTTATGGGTGATGCTAGTGTGGGAAAGTGACACATGTAAAGTCACAGTGCTCGTTGTTGAAGAAAGGCATTGTGGGAAAAGATGTGGTAAAACAAGCTGAACCAGGTTACAGCAAGGGGTGAGCACATCTGTGTGTCAGGTTTAAATTAACAGAGGGGTTTATCCAGTGCCATAACACCCTGCTGATTCCATCTGCAGGAAGTGCACCCAACTGCAGCTCCTTGCAAAACACTTTAAGGACCTGGAGCTGGAGCTGGATGAACTTTGGATCATTCCGGAGGCGGGGGAGTTAATGAGAGGAGTTATACCTCAGGTACAACAAAAGGGATGATGAGTTACAGTCAGGGGATGGAAAGGAAACTAGCAAGCAGTGCAGGGGTCCCCTGCAGCTGTTCCCCTCAATAACAAGCAGACCATTTTGGATACTCTTGGGGGGGGATGACTTGACAGGGGAAAGCCATGGGGAACAGGTCTCTGACACAGAGTCTGTCCCTGTTGCTCAGAAGGGAAGGGGAAGATGAGCAGAGCTTTAGTCATTGGGGACTCCATTGTTAGGTGGAAAGGCAGGAGGTTCTGTGGGAACAAGAGAGACTCATGGTTGGAGCGTTGCCTCCCAGGTGCCAGGGTTCACGATGTCTCAGATCATGTTTTTGGAATCATCGAATCATTGAATTCCTACAGTGTGGGAACAGGCCCTTCTGTCTAACAACTCCACACCGATCCTCCGAAGAGTAACCCACCCAGACCCATTCCGCTACCTTATTATCCTACACTTACCCCTGACGAATGCAACTAACCTACACATCCCTGCAAACTAGGCCAAATTAGCATGGCCAATTCAGCTAACCTGCACATGTTTGGATTGTGGGAGGAAACTGGACCACCTGGAGCAAACCCATGTCGACACAGAGAGAATGTACAAACTCCACACAGACCGTCGCCCAAAGCTGGAATCGAAACCGGGCCCTGAGTACTGTGAGGTGACAGCGCTAACCCCGAAGTCACTGTGCCCCTTGAGGGTGACGGGGAGCAGCCCCAAGGTGTGGTCCACATAGGCACTAATGACATGGGTAGGAAAAGGGATGGGGATTTAAGGCAGAAATTCAGGGAGCTAGGGTGGACGCTTGGAGCTAGAACAGAGTTGTTATCTCTGGTTTGCTGCCCGTGCCAAATGCTGGCGAGGCGAGGTATAGGGAGAGAGAGGAGTTGAACACGTAGCTACAGGAATGATACAGGAGGCCTAGATAATTGGGGCTCATTTTGGGGTAGGTGGGACCTCTACAAACAGGATGGTCTACACCTGAACCAGGGGGGTTCCAATAACCTTGGTGGGGAACTTTGATATT
The DNA here is from genome assembly GCF_004010195.1 of Chiloscyllium plagiosum. Taxonomy (NCBI): domain Eukaryota; kingdom Metazoa; phylum Chordata; class Chondrichthyes; order Orectolobiformes; family Hemiscylliidae; genus Chiloscyllium; species Chiloscyllium plagiosum. Next base: position 11,452 of record NW_025211304.1, read on the forward strand.
GCTCTTCGGGAGGGTTGAAACTAATTCAGCCAGGGGATGGGAACTGAAATTGTAGTTACAATGTCCAGGAGGGTGAGAATGGTGATGTTAGAAATATGGTTTCATGGTCGCAAGAGCGCACCAGCCAGCAGGAAAATGGTTTCAATGTCAGGAGCATCCGGAATAAGGTGGGTGAATTTATAGGATGGGTTGGTACTGGGGACTTCGATGTTGTGGCCGTTTCGGAGACATGGATAGAACAGGCACAGGAACGGTTGTTGCAGGTTCTGGGGTTCAG
>NW_025211304.1:12386-13865 GCF_004010195.1 Chiloscyllium plagiosum
CAGTCAAATTCATGTTGCTTGTCGTCTGCGTGTGTGGCTACTAGGGATAGCTGGTCGTGTCGTTTCGTGGCTAATTGATGTTCGTGGATGCGGATCGTTAGCTGTCTTCCTGTTTGTCCTATATAGTGTTTTGTGCAGTCCTTGTATTGTAGGGCAAGCGAAACAAAGAACAGCCAGGGAATTCCTAGAAGCTTGGCACTCATCCACAAACTACATTAACAAACACATCGACCTGGACCCAATATATCGGCCACTACAGCGGACAGCTGAAACTGACAACCGGAAGAGGCAGGGACAGACCACTATAAATGCCGGAGGAAACACCACAGAAGCGCTTCACAGGAGGCTCCAAAGCAGTGAGGATGTCACCGAGACAGGGGACGAAACGTTTGCAACAAAAACTTCCAGTTCGGCGAACAGAACCACAGCAGACATATAAGATAATCAGAGAGTTAGATAAGGTAGACAGTGAGAGCCTTTTTCCTCAGATGGCAATGGCTCATACAAGGGGACATAGCACTAAATTGAGGGGTGATAGAAATAGGACAGACGTCCAATGTAGTTTCATTACTCAGAGATTAGTAGGGGCATGGAAAACCCTGCCTGCAACAGCAGTATACTCACCAACATCGAGGGCTGAAGGACCTGTCCTGCGCTGTGATGTTTTGTGTTCTATGTTTAGTGTGAGGAATTGAATGGAAACAAAGTATTTCTTTACTCAGAGAGTAGTAGGGGCATGGAAGGCCCTGCCTGCAACAGTAGTATACTCACCACCATCGAGGGCTGAAGGACCTGTCCTGCGCTGTACTGTTCTGTGTTCTATGTTCACCGTGAGGAATTGAATGGAAACTAAGTTCGCTATTGTTGAATATAAATGTGCAATCAAAAGATACAGAGTCCTGACACTATGTTATTTCCTCTTTTTTTTGTTACTTTGCCCAGACGTGTGGGTCAGAGAATTCAGTGAGGAAGAGTGGACAGGATTTCCCTCTCTAGCCTGCAGTGAAAGATTACATTCCTGCCTCAGGTAACTGTCTGTGTGGGGTTTGCACATTCTCCCCGTGTCTGCGTGTGTTTCATCAGTTTCCTCCCACAATCCAAAGATGTGCGGGTCAGGTGAATTGGTAATGCTAAACTGCCCACAGTGTTAGGTGCATTAGTCAGCGGTCAATATAGGGGAATGGGTCTGGGCAGGTTACTCTTCAGAGGGTCAGTGTGGACATGTTGGGCCAAATGGCCTGCTTCCATACTCTGAGCAATCTAATCTCATCTCATCTAATACTCACCTACCTCCATATCATTTATTTTTCTACCCACTTCATTCACTGAGAACAGATTACTTGACATCAATGTCGCTTTTGTGCATATCTAATTCCTCTTTTGGTTTTGCTTGTGTTGATCCACTTCCTACTAATTGTTGCTGATTACTAACAGCACTTTACACTGGCTTTACACCTCCAGTCTCTGTCATTTTGCTCC
>NW_025211304.1:15134-22641 GCF_004010195.1 Chiloscyllium plagiosum
TTAAACTCAGTCAGTGAGGACACTCTTGTCTGACATCGGGATTTGCCTTGCTAAATGGAAATATATTGTTATCAGTTGTTGATAGAAATAAGGATGATTCAATGCAGAGGTTTATATAAGTTAAGTTGTTACAAGACTTACCAGGAACACCAACGACAGCGAGGATGGTCTCGTACACTTTCTCGATCCTTTCCCTGAGAAGATGCATTTCGCTGTTTGTGACACAACCTTACCCTTCCTGCTGCTGGCAATCTGTCGGAACCGGAGAATTCTCCACGAGATTGACTGACACAGTTCCAGAGACGTTGTTTTATATTGTGTGGTATCCCCACTGGGAAACCGTGATCATATCTTTTTATATCATTTTGAACAAACAATTAATGACAACAGGTTTATTTTAATGAAGTTGTAGCATTGAGATTTAAGTCTGTATTTGAATACCCCAAAGACTGGATTAATCTGATCCTGTTCGGTCTCAAATGTTATTTCCAATTTGTCTTCAACAATAATACTTGCAATATTTCACTCACTATCAGTCCCATCAGCATCTAAATATGTTTCGATATTCTTTTCAGTGATGACCTTCATTCTGCTGAGATTATTCAGATATTCAATATCTCATGTTGTCGAGCTCCTTGAGAGCTATTCCACTGCACACTGTTATCCCACTGCTTTCCTTGTTAATCCAGTTACACGACTGATTTGGGAAATTCCGTCTGTGAATGAGCACTCTAACACTGAACCTGAAGCTGATACACCAACAGCTGGAACTTCCACTCGGTCACATTTTCTCAAAACAAAGACGAAAATAATCAGAACCTTCAGTCTAAAATCAGAGAATGATGACATCATACAGGATAGAGATGGCCCTTTGCTCCACCGAGTTTTTATCCCTAAACTCACAGTCAAAGCTCCTTAGGGCTGGACAATGGGAAGCCTTCAAACATGAGATAATGAGAGTCCAGAGAGAATGTATTCCTGTTAGGGTGAAGAGCAAGGCTGGTAGGTGCAGGGAATACGGGATGACTTGAGAAATTGAGGTTTTATTTGAGAAGAAGAAGGAAGCATATGTCAGTTATAGGCAGCAGAGAACAAGTGAATCCTGAGAAGAGTACAAATGCAGTAGAAATATACTTAAGAGGAGAATCAGCAAGGCAAAAACGGAACATGAGATAGCACTTGCAAATCAGGGGAAGGAGAATCCAAACAGATTCAATAAATACACTTAGAATAAAAGATTAACTGGGGCGAGAACAGTGCCCCTCAAAGATCAGCAAGGCAGCCAGTGTGTGGAACCAAAGGAGATGGGGAGATACTAAACAAATATTTTGCATCAGTGTTTACTATGGAGAAAGTCATGTAAGATATAGAATGTGGGGAAAGAGATGGTGACATCTTCAAAAATGTTCATGTTACAGTGGACATCTCAAAATGCATAAAGATAGATTAATCCCAGGACCTGATCAGGTGCACCCTAGAAATCAGTGAGAAGCAAGTAAAGTGATTGCTGAGCCTGTTGCTGAGATATTTGTATCATCGATAGTCACAGGTGAGGCGCTCGAAGGCTGAATGTTGGCTAACAGGGTGCCACTATTTAAAAAGGTGGTAAGCAAGAGCCAGGGATCTATAGACCAGTGAGCCTGATTGATGATGGAAAGGTTGATGGAGGTAACCCTAAGGGATAGGGTTTACATATATTTGGAAAGTCAAGGACTGTTTAGGGATAGTCAGGATGACTCTGTGCGTGTGAAGAGGATTGATGAGGGCAGAGCAGTGGCTGTGGTCGACATGAACTTCAGTAAGGCATTCAACAAGTTTCTTCACGGTGGACTGGTTCGCAAGATTAGAGATCATGGAATGCAGGGAGAACTAGCTATTTGGATGCAGAACTGGCTCAAAGATAGCAGACAGAGGTTGTTGATTGAAGGTTGCTTTTCAGACTGGAGGCCTGTGATCCATGGTGTGCCACAAGGATCAGTGCTGGGTCCATTGCTTTTCGTCATGTTATAGTGGACATCTCAAAATGCATAAAGATAGATAAATCCCAGGACCTGATCAGGTGTACCTTAGAAATCAGTGAGAAGCAAGTAAAGTGAGAAGCAAGTTGGGGTGGCACGGTGGCACAGTGGTTAGCACTGCTGTCTCACAGCACCAGAGACCCGGATTCAATTCCTGCCTCAGGCAACTGTCTGTGTGGAGCTTGCACATTCTCCCCGTGTCTACGTGGGTTTCCTCCAGGTGCTCCGCTTTCCTCCCACAGTCCAAAGATGTGCAGGTTAGGTGAATTGGCCACGCTAAATTGCCCGTAGTGTTGGGTGAAGGGGTAAATGTAGGGGAATGCGTCTGGGTGGGTTGCCTTCGGAGGGTCGATGTGGACTTGGACCGAAGGGCCTGTTTCCACACTGTAAGGAATCTAATCTAATCATGAATCTAATCATTTCCATAAATGATTTGGATGTGAAAATAGAAGGTATAGTTCGTAAGTTTGCAGATGACACCAAAATTGGAGGTTACCTCAGAGTACAAAGGATCTTATTCAGATGGGTCAATAGGCCAAGGAGTGGCAGATGGAGTTTAATTTAGATAAATGTGAGGTGCTATATTTTGAAAAGACATATCAGAGCAGGAGTGAGACACTAATGGGGTTTGTTGCTGAACCTCCTTCCAAGGCCCTAAAGGAGCCTTCCACATCCATCAAAGTTTTACCTGCACATCCACCAATATCATTTATTGTATCCGTTGCTCCCGATGCGGTCTCCTCGACATTGGGGAGACTGGACGCCTCCAAGCAGAGCGCTTTAGGGAACATCTCCTGGTCACCCGCACCAATCAAACACACCGCCCTATTGCCCAGCATTTCAACTTCCCCTCCCACTCTGCCGAGGACATGGAGGTCCTGGGCCTCCTTCACCGCCGCTCCCTCACCACCAGACGCCTGGAGGAAGAACGCCTCGGAGCAATTCAACCACAGGGCATCAATGTGGACTTCAACAGTTTCCTCATTTCCCCTTCCCCCACCTTACCCCAGTTCCGAACTTCCAGCTCAGCACTGTCCCCATGACTTGTCCTACCTGCCTATCTTCTTTTCCACCTATCCACTCCACCCTCCCCTCCCTCCAACTCCTGTACTCAATACTCTGACCAATAAAGGAAAGCCTACCAAACACCATCTCAAATTGGGTGATGTCACATTAGTTCAGATAGGATTCAAGTTCATGTAGTTCACAGCCCTCACTCAGTCTGTCTGCCATCTAAGCTCCAGGCCCTCACAGCAGGAGGTCCTCAAGATTGTGTCCTAGCCCTAACTATCTTTAGTGACTGTATAACTGACCTTCCCTCAGGCAGAATGTCATGAGTCCGAGGGTTCGCTAATACTCACACAATGTTCAGCAGCATTTTTCCCTGAACCCCTCCATGTGGCTCTGCAGCTAGATCTGGGCAACTTCAGCTCCTCAGAAACGGCGTTAGGGACCTGGGGCCAGAGCTGGATGAACTTCAGATCATTCGGGAGGCTGAGGGAGTAATTGAGAGGAGTTACAGGGAGGTAGTGACACCTCAAGTTCGAGGGAAAAGGTAGATTACAGTCAGGAGACAGAACGGAACAGGCAGACAGTGCAGAGTTCCCTTGTGGCCGTTCCCCTCAATAACAAGCATACTGTTTTGGTTACTGCTGGGGAGGGACAACTTACCAGGGGTAAGCAAGGGGGCACAGGTCTCTGGCACAGAATCTGTCCATGTTGCTCAGAAAGGAAGGATTAGAAAAGAGAAGATTGAGGGGGGACCTGATTGAGGGTATGAAGGGTATAGACAGGGTAGATAGAGATAAGCTTTTTCCCAGGGTGAAGGATTCAGTAATGAGAGGTCACGCTTTCAAGGTGAAAGGTGAAAAGTTTAACGGGGGATACACACGGCAGGTACTTTACACGGAAGATGGTAGGTGTCTGGAATGCATTGTCAGCAGAGGTAGTAGAGGCAGGTATGGTAGATTCATTTAAGATGCGACTGGACAGATGCAAGAGCAGGTGGGGAGCAGAGGGATATAGATGCTTAGGAATTGGGTGACAGGTTTAGACAGTAGGTTTGAGTTGGCTCAGGCTTGGAGGGCCGAAGGCCCTGTTCTTGGGCTGTAAATTGTCTTGGCTCTTTGTTGTTTGAAGTGAAAGAGGAGCAGAGCATTAGTCATTGGGGACTTCACAGTGAGGGGACAGATAGGAGATTCTGTAGGAACGAGAGAGAATCAGGGTTGATGTGCTTCCTCCCAGGTGCATGGATTCATGACATCTCAGATCGTGTTTTCGGGATCATTGAGGTGGAGGGGGAACAGCCCGAACTCATGGTCCACATAGGCACCGACGACATGGGTAGAAAAAAGGATGGGGTTTTAAAGCAGATATTCAGGGAGTTAGGGTGGAAGTTTAGAGCTGAAACAAACAGAGATGTCAACTCTGTTTTATTACCTATGCCACATGCTCGCAAGAAATAAGGAGAGAGAAGAGTTGAACATGTGGCTACAAGGATGATGCAGGAGGGAGGGATTTAGATACCTGGATAATTGGGACTTATTCTGTAGTAGGTGGGTCTTCTCCAAACAGGATGGTCTACACCTGAACCGGAGAGGTACACTAACCAGGGGGCAGGTTTGCTAATGCTCTTTGGGAGGGTTTAAACTAATAAAGCAGGAGATGGGAAACTGAATTGTAGCATCAGTTCACAGGAGGTTGAGAACAATAAGGTCCTGAATAGGCTTTCAAGGTTGCAGGAATGCAGCGGCAGGCAGGAATTTGGTTTCAAGTGTGTCTACTTCAACACCAGGAGCATCCAGAATAAGGTGGATGACCTTGCAGCATGGGTTGGGACTTCGATGTTGTGGCCATTTCAGAGACCTGGATCGAACAGTGACAGGAGTGGTTATTACAAGTTCCAGGGTTTAGATGTTTCAGTTAGAACAGGGAAGGTGGTAAAAGAGGGGGAGGTGTGGCTATGTTCGTTAAGGTCAGTGTTATGGTGGAAGAAAGGACATTTGATCAGGACTGGTCCACTGAGGTAGAATTGGCTGAGGTTAGAAACAGGAAAGCAGAGGTCATGCTGTTGGGAGTTTTCTGTAGGCTTCCAGAGATGCAGAGGAAAGGATTACAAAGATGATTCTGGATAGGAGAGAAAGTAATAGAGTGGTTGCTGTGGGGGCCTTTGACTTTCCAAATATTGACTGGAAATATTGTAGTTCGAGGACTTTAGATGTGTCAGTTTTTGTCCAATGTGTGCAGGAGCATTTCTTGACAGAGTATATAGACAGGCCAACAAGGGGCGAGGCCTCATTGGATTTGGTACTGGATAATGAACCCGTCCAGGTTCTGATTTGGAGGTAGGTGAGCACTTTGGTGATAGTGACCACAATTAGGTTACGTTTACTTTAGTGATGAAAAGGTACAGGGATAAATCGCAGGGAAAGTGATATAGTTAGGGGAAAGGTAATTATGCTGTGATTTGGGAAGATTTAGGATGCATAGGATGGGAAGGAAACTGCAGAGGATGGACACAATTGAAATGTGGAACTTTTTCTAGGATCAGCTACTACATGTCCTTGATAAGTATGTACCTGTCAGGCAGCAAGAAGGTAGTGGAACGAGGGAACCTTGGTACAGTAAAGAAGTTGTATCTGTTGTTAAGAGGAAGAAGGAGGCTTATGTAAAGATGAGACATGAAGGATCAGTTAGGTCTTTGAGAGTTACAAATTAGCCAGGAAGGACCAAACGAGAAAGCAAAGAAGGGCCAGGAGGGGACATGAGAAGTTTTTGGCAGGTCGCATCAAGGAAAACCTTCAAGCTTTCTATCAGTATGTCAGGAATAAAATAAATGACTAAAATAAGGTTAGGACCAGACAAAGACAATAATGGGAAGTTGTGTGTGAAGTCTGACGAGATAGGAGAGGCAGTAAATGAATATTTCGCATTCGTATTTAGACTGAAAAAAGACAATGTTGTCGAGGAGAATACTGAGATCCAGATTATTAGGCAAGACGGGATTGAGGTTCATGAGAGGAAGTGTTAGCAATTCTGGAAAGTGTGAAAATAGAAAAGTCCCCTGGGTTAATGGGGATTTTATCGTAGGATTCTCTGGGAAGCCAGGGAGGAGATTGCAGAGACTTTGATCTTTATGTCATCATTGTCTATAGGAATGGTGCCAGAAGACTGGAGGACAGTAAAAGTTGTCCCCTTGTTCAAGAAGGGGAGTAGAGACAACCCAGGTAATTATAGACCAGTGAGCCTTACTTCTATTGTGGATAAAGTGTTGGAAAATGTTATAAGAGTTCAGATTATAATCATCCTTCAATCATCCGGAAAGGACGAAGTTGATTAGGGCTAGTCAACATGGGTACATGAAGGGTACATCGTACCTGACAAACCAAGCAGCAGATTAGGTGGTCAATGTGGTGGATATTTTTTTCAGTCAGGCTTTTGATAAGGGTTTCCATGATATGCTATTGCACAACATACGGAGGCACGGAGACATGGGATTGAGGGTGATTTAGCTTTTTGCATCAGAAATTGGCAAGCTGTAAGGGTGGTTGTTGATGGGAAATGTTTATCCTGGAGTTCAGTTACTAGTGGTGTACCACAAGGATCTGTTTTTCTTTCACTGGTGTTTGTCATTTTTATAAATGACTTGAATCAGGTTGTAGAAGGATGGGTTCATTAAATTTGCGGATGACACTAGGTCAGTGGAGTTGTGGACAGTGCAGAAAAATGCTGCAGGTTACAAAGGGACAAAGATAAGCTGCAGAGCTGGGCTGAGATTTGGCAAATGGATTTTAATGCAGAAAAGTGTGAGGTGATTCACTTTGGAAGGAGGAACAGGAATGCGGAATACTGGGTTAAAGGCTTTGGTGGTGTGGTGAGCATAGAGATCTCGGTGTCCATGTACATAGATCCCTGAAAGTTGACACCCAGGTTGATAGGGTTGTTAAGAAAGCGCACAGTGTGTTAGCTTTTATTAGTAGAGTGATTGAGGTTCAGAGCCATGAGGTCATGTTGCAGCTGTACAAAACTCTGGTGCGGCCGCACTTGGCGTATTGCGTACAGTTCTGGTATTAAAAGTAGGATGTGGAAACATTGGAAAGGATGCAGAGAAGATTTATTAGGATGTTGCCTGGTATGGAGAGATGTTCTTATGAGGGAAGGCTGAGGGACTTGAGGCTGTTTTTGTTAGAGAGAAGAAGGTTGAGAGGTGACTTCATAGAGACATACAAGATGATCAGAGGATTAGATAGGGTGGACAGTGAGAGCCCATTTACTTGGATGGAGATGGCTGGTACGAAGGGACAGAGCTTTACTGTCAGAGGTAGTTTCCTTATTCAGATAGTAGTCGGGGCATGGAATGCCCCGCCTACAACAGTCGTCGACTTGCCAACTTTAAGAACATTTAAATGGTCATTGGATAAACATATGGATGATAATGGATTGGTTTAGGTCAGATCGGCTTGAGATTGGTTTCACAGGTCGGCACAACA
>NW_025211305.1:0-783 GCF_004010195.1 Chiloscyllium plagiosum
CCCAAAACTTTCCACCTTCCGCAAAGACCATTCCCTCCTTGACTACCTGGTCATGTCCACGGCCCACAACAACACTGGCATCTTCCCCTGCCACGGCAAGGAATTGCAAAACCTGCGCCCACACCTCCTCCCTCACCTCCATCCAAGGCCCCAAAGGAGCCTTTCACATCCATCGCAGTTTTACCTGCATATCCACCAGTATAATTTACTGTATCCGTTGCTTCTGAAGCGGTCTCTTCTACTTTGGGGAGACTGGACACCTCCTCACAGAGCTCTTTAGGGAAAGTCTTTGGGACACCCGCATCAATCAACCACACCACATTGTGGCCAAACATTTCAACTCCCCCTCCCACTCAGCCGAGGGCATGGAGGTCCTAGGCCTCTTTTACCGCAGCTCTCTCACCACCCGACGCCTGGAAGAAGAATGCCTCATCTTCCACCTAGGAACCATCGGGCATCAATGTGGAATTCACCAGTTTCCTCATTTCCCCTTCCTCACCTCACCCCAGTTCCAAACTTCCAGCTCAGCACTGTCCCCATAACTTGACCTACCTGCCTATCTTTGTTTCCACCTATCCACTCCACCTTCCTCTTTGACGTTCATTCTCACCCCATTCACCCATTGTACTCTTTTCTACCTTGCCCCCCTCCTCTTTGACCTATGACCTCCATCCCAATCCTCATTCACCTATTGTGTTCTTTGCCACCTTCCCCCACCCTCCTCCCTGTCCTATCACCTCCATCCCCACCCCCATTGAACTATTGTAATCTCTGATTCTTTCT
>NW_025211305.1:1339-11928 GCF_004010195.1 Chiloscyllium plagiosum
TATATATATATACTCACACACACGGCCCAGGGCTTAACAAATCTAACCATTCTGGTTAAACAAACACCATAGTTAAGGCAACTGGCAAATTCGTTTCCATATAAATCAAGTAGTGCTGCCATGCCTTATAAAAATGGTCTGTTGTGTGCTGCACAATGTTTATAAATAAAAGTGAATGTCCTCCATAATTTATTTCTGACATCCAAGCATGCCTGGTTGTTTCTCAGACACAATTCATCGGAATTTTATTCCGTGAACAGTCTGCAAGAATATTAGATAGTTTCTTCCCATGCCCATCTAAAGATGGTAAATTCGGTAGGTCTAAGAGGAGAGATATCTGGTCTAGTTTGACTTCAGTCCTCAATACCCTCCCTATCTCTCTCACCACAGCGCTCAAGTAAACACAGAGCCTATGGCATGTCCAGTAGCAATGGGTAAGAGTACTTACACTTATTTTCCATTTGGGGGAAACTGAAGATGCCACTTTTTTAAACTTCGCCAGATGTTCTGGTGCCAGATGAGCCCTGTGCAGAACTTTTAACTGTGCAGCGCATGTCCTGTTACATATTCTGATCTTTTGACTATTCTCCCATATGTTCTCCCATGTTTCAGAAGAGATCTGCACTCCTAGCTCTACCTCCCAGACCTCACATAAACGGATAATATCCTGCCAGACCCTGCCACCCAGCAGGCGATAGAGGGCACTAACCGAAATGGTGCTTGTGGAATGTAGCAACATCCTATCTGTATCGGGCTTATAGGGCTTAGTGAGAAGCGTAGTCTTCTTCTGGATGAAGTCCACAACCTGAAAAAAAAACGGAAAGCTTCTGCTGGGCGACCCGTATTTGTAGCTCAGTTGCTCAAAATACATCATAACCTCCCCGTCAAACAAGTCTCCCAAACTATAAACTCCTCTCGCTGTTCATAGTTTGAACCCTGAGTTCATCATCCCTGGTCGGAACCCTGGCATGCAAGTATAGGTGTAAATGTCAAAGTCATAGATCACTCTGACGCATTGCACTCCAAGTCCTGACTGTAATAATGGGGTTCCGAAGTGGTCCATAACTGACCTCATCTTATCCATGATGAACAGATTAATAAGAGGGTACTTTGCTTGGGAGGCCTCAATATCCAACCATATTGAGTTTGGATCGTTACCCATCCATTCGCAGATTCAGGACAGCAGGGAACTTCATTGATACCTTCTGATGTCTGGGAAATCAACTCCTCCTCCTCCATGTGGCAACTGCAAGTTTGTAAGTTTGATGAGGAGCCGCCCATGATACCAGACAAAGCAACCAAATCACCCCATAAGTTTCCACAGCGTTGACCTGGAAAAAATATAGGGAGCATGCACATTCCATAAAGTAAACGAGGAAGAACATTTATCTTAATGAGAGATATTCGGCTCGGCCATAAAATTGGAAAAGCCTCAAATCTCTGAAGATCTCGCCTGATATTGTCGAGCAAGTGAACTTGGGGGTAATAAAAATGCCTTGGTACCGGAACTCTACCCGTGACCACTTAAAAGGGAACTTAGGGCCACCTTCAAATTCTGGCACATCCTTAAGGTTCCCCAAAGGCATATCCTCCGATTTTGCAAAGTTATCCTGAAATAGGCCCAAATGAATTGATACATTGTATCAAATGAGGTACGGAGGTCATCGGGAACGATAAAAACAGAAGGACATCATCCGCATACAGTGTAATCTTGTGTGCCCTGGATCCCACTCCGGAACAGTTATGTGGACATTCTGACTAATGGCCTCTGCCAGCGGCTCTATCTCCAGCGTAAACAACAACAGTGAGCGGGGGCAGCCTTGCCACCTACCCCGACCAATCATAAAATTCCCAGACTTCACCCCATTGGTGATGATCACGGCCAGAGCGTGGCGATATAAAACCTCCACCCACCTAGCAAAGGCTTCACCCAACCCAAGCTGTTCTAAGACATAAAAGAAACATCGACTCCACCCAGTCGAATGCTTTCTCTCCACCGAGGGAAATCACCAAACCGTGAACAGATCGTTGCTGACAAACTTGGACCACATTCAGCAGCCTTCCAACATTATGAAAGGACGTACTGCCCCTTATAAAGCCTGTCTTGTCCCATTTAATAATATGAGGCAGCACCATTTCCAATCTCAGCGCCAGGATCTTGGACAGAATCTTGAAATGTGAATTTAATAGGGAGGTGGGCCTGTATGAGGCACAATCCTCAGGAACCTTCCCCTTCTTAAGAATTAAGGAAATATTAGCTTCTCTCAAAAATGGTGATAGTCATTCATGCATATAGGAGTGATTGGACATCTCTTACATTGGCCCTGACAAAATCCCTATAAACTCCTTATAAAATTCACCCGGAAGACCATCAAGGCCAGGCACTTTCACACTCTGAAGTTGCCTTGCTGCCTCCTTTATTTCCCGAACTGTCAATGGGCCATTAAGGAGAGCGGCCTCTTCTAAGGTTACCCCTCGGAGGACAAGGTTCTGAAAAAAGGTTTCCATTTTAGCCCTCTTGTCCTTGCAACTTTAAGACCGATACAATTCAAAGTAAAAACACTGAAAAGCCCCATAAATCTTTTTAGCCTCGTATGTATGGACCCCAGCGCTATTGGATTTGGGAGCACGCTTTTTCCGAGTCAGGTATATTAAATACTTCCCTGGCCTTTCCCCATGTTTGAACAGCCTTTGTCTAGGAAAAGCAAGTCTTACTTTCCGTTTTGTGCCGGTATTGAATTCAAGGCAGCCCGAAGGCGGTGATCTGCTGTAGATTAGTGACCAAAGGCCGTGCAAAATGTGCCGCCTCCGTAGCTTTCCACTGCGTCTCAAGCAGACGCTGCTGTTCCTCCTTCTGTCATTTCTGGCTAGCCAAATAGGAAATACCTAATCCCCTAGCAAAGGCCTTAGCAGTCTCCCATAGCATGGACGGACTACGAGCCATGCCTGAGTGGATAGTCAAGAATTCCTGAAACTCCTTCAAAAAACATTGCTCAAATTTGGGATCCTAAAGGAGAAAAGGGCCCAAATGCCGATGCTGCAAACCTGGCCCTTCACTCTTGGCTGTTATCTCCAAATATACTGCCGTGTGATGAGAGATAGCTATATTCCCAATTTTACAACCCATAATTGATTTCAGAAGAGCCGAGGGTGCAAGAAAAAGGTCAATTCTCATGTGGTATTTATGTGGGTTTGCGAAAAAGGTGATGTCCCTGCCAATAGGGTGAAGACATCTCCAAATATCCAACAGCCCCAACTTCTCGCATAAGTCAACCACCTGCTAGTCTTCGAAAGAAATATTTGGGGTATCACAAAGCATCCTGTCCACTGTCGATCCAAACGACAATTAAAATCCCCCCATAATAATGTGCCGTGTTCCATAAACACTCAAATTAGAGAAAGCGTCAATCAAAAATTTGAGGGGATGCACTGGAGTGCAATAGATGTCTAAAACGCTATCTTCCTTCCAATGTATCAGGGCTTTAAGTATCACAAACCGTCCCTGCTAATCTTTCGCTGTCTCTAATAATGTGAACGGAAGGGTTTTCTGGATAAGTACCGCCACTCCCCTACTTTTATTAGTAAAGGATGAAAGGAATATCCGGTCATAACCCTCCTGTTGTAATTTTAGGTGTTCCCCAACATCAAGATGGGTTTCCTGCAACAAAGCGATATCAACCCTTTCCCTCTTAAGGCTAGAAACCCTTTTTTTTCATTTTAACAGGTGAATGACTTCCCTTAATGTTCCAGGTGCACCATTTAATAAGACCCTTAGCCATATCCCCTTTCAGACAACTTTGAACCCCTCAGAGGGAGAACCCTGCTTACAAAACGCTGAACATGAGTAAATGAAGATTCATAGAATTGAAAAACTATATATACAAAAACTACTCTATCATAACTATTAACAACTATTCGTACCAGACAAACTACAAAGAAAACCAACTATAAAACCTTGAATGGAAGACTCTTCCCCCTGCCCATTGGGGGCACTCTCCCTGCCCATCTCCTCCTTCCAATCTCCTTCAAACCTGTACTGTGCCCCAGCCTTAGTCCTGAGAAAAAAACAAGAAGATGATCCTTAAATCAACAAAAATAAGGAAAAGTCAGGATGAGCACTCCACCCGTCACTGGCTTCATGTCGCCCCTACATTTGACTAAAAGAGAAGCAGAAAAAAACAAAAAAGGGGGAGAGACAACAAAGAACATCCACAAAATTTCCCATCAGAAAATCTAGTTATTAAAAAAAGTAACAACTTATTCCAAAGTCTTTTGCTCCCTTTCCAAAAAGGAAATTATTAGGGAGAATGGAAGGAATAAAATTGGGAAGGAAAAACATGGGGAAACATAGAAATAAGAAGAAACACTAACCGTATCTTTCAGGCCAATCCATCTATTTTAAAGAGTCCACAAAGTTTTTAGCCTTACCCGCTGAGTCAAATGTATAAACTGAGCCCTCGTGGCTGAAATGAAGTACTGCGGGGTATCTCATGGAGTATTGGATGCACAGGTTCCTCAGCCTTTTTTTAACTTCATTGAAGGATTTCCTCTTTCGAATAACAGCTGCAGAGAAATTCTGGTAAAGCATGATTTTTGATCCCTTGTACAGCAGCGCCTGCGGATGTTTTCCCACGGATCTGGCAACTTCTATGACTTATTACTTATTTTCATATGAAAAGAAGTGCACTAGGACCAAGCGGGGCTCTGCACCGTCCCTGCCCTGTGCACTGTCACCCAATAATCCCTTTCAATCTGAAGCCTGCTGGACTCGACGTGAAGGCCCAAAAAGATTGACACCCAGCTTTCAATGAAAGGCTTCTCACCTTTGTCACCTTGCGGGGGCCTGGCAATTTGGAGATTTATCCAAATTCTTGCTCCAGCACCTGAAACCGACTGGATGAGGACTCCACCGCAACTTTCGAGGCCTTAGTTGGACCCTCCACCTCCTGCAGCCTCACCCCGAGCCACTGGATCTCCAGCTCATGCTTCTGCAGCTTGGATGCAATGTGTTGGACCTGGGCAGGAATCTCCCCAAGGATTTCTTCAGTCGCAGCGCCAACTTTCAAAGTAACTCTCTCCATCATCGCAGCCAATTCCTGTGAGTCCCCGGGGGGGTTCAGGAGAGGCTGCTGCTATTGCAGCAGTCTCTGGAATGCCTGGTGCTACAGGGAAGGGTGTTCCCTGATGCTGTTTGCTTGCTCCTTTTCCCTTTGGTATCCTTCCCACTCCCAAATACTAACACATATGTGTTCTGTAAGGTTTTTAATTAATAATTACACCACTTTAAATCGGCCAGGGATGGTAAAAAAACACCACTTTGCTTTGGCTGTTAGGCAGAGCTGTCCACAGCAGTTCAGCAGAATCGCCGCCATTTGCCGAGTCCCATTAATTCCTCTTTAATGTCCCATTATTCATGCCCCTCTGCTCTCTTTCAAGTCAAAAATCTTATCTACCTCTTCTTTAAATACTTTCAGTGATGCAGCTCCCCTAACTCCTAGCCCAGATAATTCCTGACATTGATTTCCCTCTGTGAGAGGAAATCACTCCCGACGCAGACACCATCACCAATTGATTGAAACAAGAGGCAAACACAGGGGCTCAGGGAAGAGTGAATGATCTTGATATCAAGGCAGTATTTGACTGAGGAAGTCATCGGGACCACCTAATTATTTTAGCTTAATTGGGATCAGGTCTAACCTCCCCACTGGTTGGGGTCTTTCAGAGGACAAAGGAAGATGTTTGTGACTGGTAGCCAGATACTGCACATTTCCAAAGTTAAAAGAGGAGCTCATTCAGCACCTCAAGCTTGTTGCACACAGATATCTAGAATTCGTTCACCACATCGAAATAACTGAACAAAAAGAGGGATAGCCCATTCAATCCTTCTGCATGTTGCACAGTAAGAGGAGGGGTCTGGTTAGCACATTAAGCTGTTAAGCAGGAAGAGGGAGAGAGCTCAATTAGACGCTTGAACCTGCTCCATGGGACCAGGTGAAGGCCATTCAACCCCTTGAAACACTTATCCAGGACTAGGAGGCTGTCATTGATGCTCCAATATAACAAACCAATGGAGCAGAGACTGCACTCAGAGATGGCTTCACGATGTTGCTCGTGGCTCCTTTGCCTGTGGTACACATGATACTTCAATGTGGTTTGCTAGCAGTGAGGAAGGAAACGAAAAGTTTTGTGTCTAATCTCAAGGAGGCATTATCGATCTCCGAGAAGACATGTCCATGTTCTCCATGGACGTCAGAAGCTGGTGGGAATAGTTTACTGTTTTCGAATGAAGTAATTGTGGCTTCTGTCGGGATTATGGCTAACGTGACGTTCAGTGCAGGATCACATACCAACTGTACTGTATTAACGTAGGGAGAGTTTATTCGAAGACTGAATTACCTGAGTAAAAAAGAAGACATGGAATTTATCACCGTATCAGTGTCTGTTTATACATCGTGAGTGACTGTCCCTCCCACTCCAGTTTCAATGCAATCGCCTCTCATTCTCTCACAGCACTAGAGGTTAATCTCCCCTCACTCCTCATGGTACCACTTCCCAGGGATTAGTCTGGTGAAACTCCATTGCACTCTTTCTGTGGCAAGGTGATCATTCCTTGTAAAGGAGAGAAAATCAGCCCGCAATATCCCATAGACTGCTTCAACAACACTCTCAAGGTTGATCACAATAGCTATTTTTCCACACTTACTCATCTCCATTTCTTTCCTGTGCCATGAAAAAGACTCATTCCTTCTCAATGCACTGCGAACGATGTGGAATTAAGAAATTCCTTACATCTGTATGTCATCATCAATAAAGGCAGCACCAGAGAAGAACATCATGCTCGGTGATAGACGAAGAAAGAATGCACTTAAAATGGGGAATGGTCATCTACCTGAATGGGAATGAGCTGAAGGCATACAGGAAAGAGGCAGAGGAAGGGACCTCCCTTTCCTTTTGTTCTTCCCTCATGAGATGTGTGTAGACTTGATCTTGTACTGAGTGGCTGGTTCAGCTATTCCACAGGACAGTAAATAGTAAAACACTTTGCTGTGGGTTTCCAGTCGCATAGAGGTCTGACCAGGGAAGAATGACCCATTACATTCTTGAAAGGACATGAGGCAAGCAGATAGGCTTTTCATGGTTAATGATGGTGGTTTCATTTCAATGTCACCAATTTCCTTCATGTGATGTATCAACAGAATATTACTTTGTGTCTCCTGCCATTAAACAGGTATACACAGAAACGCACACACACCACCCTCCACTACCACCCTGTCTCCTGCCATTAAACAGATGTACACACACACACACGTACAGACATATGGCTACACATCCAAAGCCATGTCTTTAATACAGAGGTAGATTTTGTTTTATTAAAACATGTATCCATAGTTACAGTGAAAAGGCGGGAGAATTGTGTTGAGAAACATGTCAGGCAGGACCGAATAGCAAAGTAGAGTTGATGAGTAAAATGGCCATATTTCAATTTCATTCCTGAAGAAGGGCTAATGCCCGAAACGTCTATTCTCCTGTTCCTTAGATGCTGCCTGACCTGCTGCGCTTTTCCAGCAACACATTTCCATCCCATATTTCAATTTCCTATGGTGTATGGCCTTAAGATAACAGGATTTTTTTTTTTCCGAGGGTGCGATGGAGGCTGACTGATAAATACTTGACTGAACAGTCAATGGGACTGTGGGATAGTTTTGAGGGGCTGAATGGTCTATGACTGTTCCCATTTTCTTTGCGCTTATTTCTGAAAAGTGGAGGTAACTTGCTGTGAGGTTAACACACTTTCAAATTAAAGGGTCTCCCATTAACATTTGAGTTCTATGGCGCGGTCATTCCCAGGGAACAGTGAAGACTGGGTCATTGAAGATATTCAAGGCTGACCTGAAGTGACCTTTAATATACAGAAGAGTCAATATTTAATGGGAACAGACAGGAAGGGGGTGGTTAGCTCCAGTCAGACCAGCCATGAACAAGAGTCAATATTTATTGGGAACAGACAGGAAGGGGGTGGTTAGCTCCAGTCAGACCAACCATGATGCTTCTACATGGTGCAGCAGGCTGGAGGGGCCGAATGGCCTACTGCTGCTCCTATCCCATGTGTGGTCCTCCCAGTTCACATCTCGAGGCTGTTACACACAGAGAAAGGAAGACCCCTTTCAGCCAGTCAGAATTGTTATAATGAGACAGGAGGAGACAATTCTGTCCCTCTATAGAGATTGAAAGGGGGTGGGGGGCGGCAGGTTGTGGTGGGGGTGGGTTCTTAAAAAATATCTGTACAAGATCATGAGAGGCATGGATGTAGTGATTGAACTCAGTATTTTTTTCCCAGAGTTTTGGAATCGAGGACTGGAGTGCATCAGTTTACGTTTAGAGGGTAAAAAAAACATAAAAGAGACCAAGAGAGGCAAATTTGACACAGAAGGTGGTACGTATTTGGAATGAGCTGTCAGTGGAAGTGGTTCAGGAATTTACATTAACAATATTTAAAAGGCATTTGAACAAATGTATGGATAGGAAAGGTTCAGAAGCATATGGGCCAAGTGCAGAGAAATAGGTTTAGCGTGGATGGACATTTATGTCAGCATGGAACAGTTTGGGCCAAAGGTCTGTCTTCATGCTGTAGGACTCTCTGACTCTACAAGTAGGATAACATTTTGGCCAAAATCTTATTTTTCCTTTTGTCATGAGTTCTAGTAATATTTGGACAAAGTTCTTTCAAGTTAACATGGCAGAGATTTTCATTTCCAGTTTGTTATCAATCACGAGTGTGTGTGTTTGTGCCTCAGTATTTTTCAAAGGGAAATACCAATGTACATATTTGCAATATCCACTTATCATTCGTCTTTACATCATAGGTTGAGTAACTTTGTTTTAGTCGTAAATATGTTGTTGGAGCAGATTAAAGAAATCTGTCTGACTTGTTCCTTACACTGACACTCTCTGAGAACTATATCATTGGCCATATCACCAACATAATTATAATTGAATTATTTTGTGACCAGTGGAGGAGTGGGACTAGAAAAGGGAACAGTGATCTAAAACACAATTAATGATCGATTCAGTGACCCTAACGTCAGTGTAGTGTAGGTTGTTAGAGGGGTATCGGAGGGATAGGATTTACGTGCATTTAGAAAGACAAGGACTGGTTTGGGGTAGTCAACATGGCTTCGTGCGATGGAGATCATGTCTCATTAATGTGATTGAGTATTTTGAGAACGTGACACAGAAGATTGATGAAGGCACTGTGGTATAATTTGTTTACGCTGGCTTCAGCAAGGCGTTTAATATGGTTACTCATTGCAAGCAGGTAGGTCACATGGAATCCAGGGAAAGTTAACCAATTGGATACAAAATTGTCTTGAAGGTAACAAATTGTTTTCCAGACTGAGGCCAGCGGCGTGCTGGAACAATCAGTGCTGAGCTCACTACTTTTTATCATGTATGCAAATGACTAGGATTTGAATATCAGAGGCATGGTTAGTAAGTTTCCAGATAACATCAACAAAGTGGTGCAGCGGACAGTGAAGAAGATTAACTCAGAGTACAGCGGCACCTTTGTCCCCATCAAAGTCCCAAGGACTGGCAGATGGAGTTTAATTTAGATATTTGTGAGGTTTTTGCATTTTCAGTAAGTTAAACCATGTCGTGCACTGGAGAATGTTGCTGAACAAGGAGACCTACGGGTACAGCTTCACAGTTCCTTGAAAGTAGAGTCGCAGATAGACAGGATGGTGAAGAACATGTTTGGCCCGCTTGCCTTAATCGGTCAGAACATTGAGTACACGAGTTAATGTGGCACCTTTGCCCTGGACAGGACACTGGTGAGGCCACTTTAAGAATACTGTGCACAATTCGGTTGGCTCTCCTGTTGGGAGAATGTTGAGAGGACACAGAATTGGTTTACAAGGATTTTCCAGTACTGGAAGGTTTGAGCTTCATGGAAAGGATGAATAAGTTGAGCCCTCTTTCCCTGGACTGGCGGAGGGTGAATGGTGGCATGAAATTGCTTTTTCAAATCCTGTGGGGCATGGATAATCTGAATGGCCAATGTATTTATCCCAGGGTAGGGAGTCCAGAACTATACGGCATAAATTGGAGGTTTGGGGGAAAGATTTAAAGCGGACCTTAGCAGTTGCATTTTCATGCTGAAGATGGTGAGTGGAGGGAAAGTGCTGTCAGAAAAAATGTTGACAGCGGGTCCAATTACATGTTTAAAATACGTATGGATAGGTACATAAATAGTAATGGTTCAGAGGGATATGGAGAAAATGATGGAAAATGGGACTAGATAAGATTGGGATAACTGGTTGGCATGGGTAAGCTGGAATAAAGGATCTGTTTCCATGCTGTATGACTTTCTGATTCTATCAGAAGGATGTGGAAAATTCTAAAAGGACCTTTCAAGTGGGAATTCTCTTCCCCAGAAGTTTGACATTCCTCTTTGTTTACATTTATTCAAAGCTGAGTTAGTAGAGAAGCAATAATGTGATACAAACAGGAAGGTGGGACTGAGACCACAACTTGATCAGCCACAATCTTTGTGTCTGGTGGAGAAGCCTCAACGTGTCTAATGACCCACT
>NW_025211305.1:11937-17607 GCF_004010195.1 Chiloscyllium plagiosum
GAAATTGTTTTTTCAAATCCTGTGGGGCATGGATAATCTGAATGGCCAATGTATTTTTCCCAGGGTAGGGAGTCCAGAACTATACGGCATAAATTGGAGGTTTGGGGGAAAGTTTTAACAAATTGTTTTCCATGTGACCTACCTGCTTGCAATGAGTAACCATATTAAACGCCTTGCTGAAGCCAGTGTAAACAAATTATACCACAGTGCCTTCGTCAATCTTCTGTGTCACGTTCTCAAAATACTCAATCACATTAATGAGACATGATCTCCATCGCACGAAGCCATGTTGACTACCCCAAACCAGTCCTTGTCTTTCTAAATGCACGTAAATCCTATCCCTCCGACCTGAGCAGTTGCATTTTCATGCTGAAGATGGTGAGTGTAGGGAAAGTGCTCTCAGAAAAAATGTTGACAGCGGGTCCAATTACATGTTTAAAATACGTATGGATAGGTACATAAATAGGAATGGTTCAGAGGGATATGGAGAAAATGATGGCAAATGGGACTAGATAAGATTGGGATAACTGGTTGGCATGGGTAAGCTGGAATAAAGGATCTGTTTCCATGCTGTATGACTTTCTGATTCTATCAGAAGGATGTGGAAAATTCTAAAAGGATCTTTCAAGTGGGAATTCTCTTCCCCAGAAGTTTGACATTCCTCTTTGTTTACATTTATTCAAAGCTGAGTTAGTAGAGAAGTAATAATGTGATACAAACAGGAAGGTGGGACTGAGACCACAACTTGATCAGCCACAATCTTTGTGTCTGGTGGAGAAGCCTCAATGTGTCTAATGACCCACTCCTGCTCCTCAGTCCCATGTCTCTGTGTTCCATTCAGCCCCTAAAACCTGCTATTCAGGAACAGTTAATTTCAACTTAGTGCTCTAACCTAGTACACAGGAACAAGTAAGACTATTCAGCCCCACACGGTTTGGGAGATTAGGAAAATACAACTGGAAAACTCAGACTGGAAATGAAAGACGCCCCTCATCTCTCTTTACAGAGCTTTCCCTCACTGCAACGTGGGCCCGATTCGTTGTTCATGTTGTAGACTCAGATTCACTGTGAATACAGCCCCCAGACCTCACCTAGAGATGGCTCACAGAATCCTCTGGTATGCCTGACTGCAATATTCAATAACATTCCTTCCAGGAAAGTAACACTCACTAACCTTCCAATAACAGAATGGGAGTACATCAGAAACAGGAGCAAATCGTTCAAACCCCAATCCTGCCTTGCCCTTCACTAAGATCATGGCTGATCTGCTCCAGGTCGCAAATCCTCTTTAATGCCCGATTCCTCATAGCTCTCACCTCTCTGACATGTCAAAATTCATCTACACCACACTTTAAATAGAAGATAGAACATAGAACATTACAGCACAGTAAAGGCTCCTCTGCCCTCGATGTTGCATCGATCTTTTATCCTACACTCAGATCAGACTAGATTAGATTACTTACAGTGTGGAAACAGGCCCTTCGGACCTACAAGTCCACACCGCCCCGCCGAAGCGCAACCCACCCATACCCCTGCATTTACCCCTTACCTAACACTACGGGCAATTTAGCATGGACAATTTACCTGACCTGCACATCTTTGGACAGTCAGTCAGTCCAAAGATGTGCAGGTCAGTCGCCTGAGGCGGGAATTGAACCCGGGTCTCTGGCGCTGTGAGGCAGCAGTGCGAACCACTGTGCCACCGTGCCGCCCACGTGCCGCTTACTAGCCTACATACACTACATTGTACTATCCTCCCGTATGCCTATGTAAGAGTCGCTTACATGTCCCTAATGTACCTGACTAAAAACCACTGCTGGCAGTGCATTTCATGCATCCACCAATCTCCGTGTAAGGAACCGACCTCTGAGATCTCCTTGAAACTTTGCTCCAAATGATGCCCCCTCCTGACAGCAATTTCTGCCTTGGGAAAATGTCTCTGGCTATCATATACATATATATATATATATATATAATCTTGTTTATCTCTATCAAGTCACGTCTCATCCTTCTTCACGCCACTCATAAAAGCCCTAGCTCTGTGAACCTTTCTTCATAAGACCTGCCCTCCAGTCCAGGCAGCATTCTGGTAAATTTCCAATGCACCCTTTCTAAGTTTTACGTGTCCTTCCTATAATTGGGTGACCAGAACTGGATACAATATGTCAAGTGAGGTCTAACCAGGGCTATATAGAGCTGCAGCATAACATCGCAGCTCTTAAAAACAATCCCCCTGTTAATGAAAGCTAACACACCATTCGCCCTCTTAACAACCCAGTCAATTTAGGTCGCAACTTTGAAGGATCTAAGGATATAGAACCGAAGTTCCATCTATTCATCCACACTGCCAAGAATCCTGCCGATAACCCTGAATTCTGCATTCAAATTCATTTTTCCAATTTGAACTCGACACTTTTCCAATTTGAACTCCCCCTGCCGCTTCTTAGCCCAGCTCGGCATTATTCAATGTCCCATTGCAACTTACAACAGCCCTCCACACTATGTACCACTCCAGAAACATTCGTGTTATCAGCAAACTTGCTAACCCACCCTTCCACTTCCTCATCCGAGTCATTTATAAAAGTCACAACGAGCAGAAGTCCCAGACATTATCTCTGCAGAACACCACTGGAACCTTTTAGTGATTTAGCTCCCCTAACTCTCTGTGTAAGGGAATTCCTGACTTTCACTACCCTCTGTTTAAAGAAAACATTCTCTGATTCTACACCATGACCTATTAATATGAACAGAAGAGGGAACACGTGGGCTCAGGGAGGGAGACTGACCCTGAACTCAAGGCAGCATTAGACTGAGGATGACATCAAGGATCCTGAGCAAAATCGCACTTAATGAGAACCGATTGTGACCTCTCCACTGTTTGGAGTCATTCACAGCACAGGGGAAGATGGTTATCACCAGCGGACATCAATCATCTCAGCCATGAGACACATTTGTAGGAGATCCTCAGGATAGCTCCCTCTGCCCAGGCATTTCCAGTCGGTCATTATAGAATAACTAGAGTATGGGAGGAGCCCATTCAGCAGGAACAGGAAGGTTCAGAGATGCTCCAACATCACAAACAAATGGAGCAGTGACTGAACAGATGGACTGGTCCACATGGCTTAATTACTCATGCTACCTATGAGCTACTTTCACATAGTTTTCTGGTAGTAGGAATGACGCCAACTTTATTAACCATCTTCATGAAAGCAGACCCATGGTCTCTGTGGAGATCCGAAGCTGGTGCAGAATTGTTAACTCTTTCAGAATGAAGGTATTGTGACGGTTGACAGGATTGTGTACAAAGTTACGTTCAGTACAGTGTCACACATTAACTGTGCATTCAAGTGTCCAGAGTTCGTTCAGAGCCTGTAACTTTCTGCTAATCGAAATGGGGGCTCTGCAGAGGCATATACATTTTGAGAATCAAACACCCAATGAATAGGTGGAATTTTGACCCTATTCAGCTGTTTGGGATGTAAAGAGTGCCCATCCGTAACCATCAAGTTTCAACTTCTTATTCTCTCACAGCGCTGCAAATTAAACACAGAGATCCTGCACTCTC
The DNA here is from genome assembly GCF_004010195.1 of Chiloscyllium plagiosum. NCBI lineage: Eukaryota > Metazoa > Chordata > Chondrichthyes > Orectolobiformes > Hemiscylliidae > Chiloscyllium > Chiloscyllium plagiosum. The sequence goes on from NW_025211305.1 coordinate 15,503, forward strand.
TCCTCATGATACCATCATGCCAGGGTTTAGTCTGGTGAAACTCCTTAGCACTCTCTCTGTGAGAAAGAAATCATTACTTAAAAAAAACAGACCAAATCTGGACACAATGCACCAAATACTCTCTCAACAAAACACAACCATTGGGAAAGATATACCAACTCTGGTACATCAATCATTTTTGCATGAAAAGCCAAACTTACTTCCCACAACGTTAGTGACTTATGACCAAGGTCATCCAGGTCCTTTTCAAAAACAGGTCCCGATCTCTCACCATTGAAAAAAAAGTAAATGTGAACGAAAATATTTGTTCACATCTGATTCAGTTTTTATACCTTGTGAACAGCTATTGCCCAAACACTGATCCTTCTGATACCCAACAAGCCTTCAGTCCAGAGAAAGATCCTACTCCCTTCATTATCTCCAATCTCCAATTATTAATCCATATGGTATTTATTTCACACCTACATATCCAAGGAATTTAACATTCCCCACTCAACTGTATTCAACTATGTCAAACCTCTGCTGAAAATTTAAATATTCCATTCCCATTGGTTCTCAATTGTCGAAGTCACAGCGGACAATCTCCACAAATTCCAATACGTTTATCAAAGATCATTTCCCTTTACTGAATCTAGGCCGACTCTACCAAATCAGATCACTATTCTCCAAGTGCCTCGTTGTCACATTCCTTATAAAAGGTTACAATATTTTTCTCACATCAAGCTGACATCAAGCTATTTAGTTTTCTGTTTGCCCTCTCCATCCTGTTTTAAATGTTTAAGTTTACAACAGCTGCTTTCCAGTCTGCAGGATCCTTCCAGAATCTCACCAGCTTTGAAAAATAATCAGTAATTATTTCACTAGCTCTATTGTCACCTCCTCAATACTCTGGGATGCAGCTCATCATATTCAGTAACTCATAAAACTTCAATTTATTTTTTATTTTCAATAACATACTCTTCATTAATTCTAATTTCCTGCAGTTTCTCATTTTTACTCGTCCCCCGTTCCCTTGTATTTCTGGAAGTTAGTTTCTGTACCTTCCACAGTTGAGATGGAACCAATGAATTCTTCTCAGCAGGCAGGTGGTTTCTGACAGCTCGTGAATACATCAGAGGACTGCACTTCAGAGATGGTGGATGTATTAACCACTCCTGCCTGGAAAGTTCCAGAATCAATCCAGTTCACTTCATGGTACGAGTCCGTACAGTCCTGTCGCTGGTGTGAGGCTACAGGTGATACTGAAGGAGGGGACACAGTTCAGTGACCACCTCATTTTTGAAACAAACTGGTTTCGCACTTTACACTTGGAATGGTCCAGCTTAGACAAATGTTCCTGGAAATCCCAGGGAGGAATGTGCAGTGTCCAGCCCCACCCTGTTTACACAGCTTCCATTCTCTGTAGTCTCAGCTCCATTTCTTTACCATGGACACAGATGCACTGAAAGTGCAGTGTCCAGAGTGTGGTCAACAGGCCCTCGGGTCTCCCTGAATGAACGCAGCAACTGACAATACAAACCTGAGAACACCATCCACAGAAACTCCACTGACTTTCCAATGACAGATGCAAGTCAATTCCCCACACCCATGGTGCACCCATTCAGAGTTGAAAATGCCTCTGTCACCTCAGTTTCTCTTCCTGGCTGAGAAAGCCGTTGCATCTCTTCACAGTCCCACAGTAACAGTCCCACTTTCCAAAGAAGCAGTTGACAATGTAATATTGTATTTCCCTGGATCTCAGCACTAGTATTGCAGATGGAGTTGATTACCACACTCAGAGAAGAGAGACACGGGGTACATTACTCAATTCAAGCAGGGACATCCCGAGATGGATGTGATATTCAGGAATATGGGAAAAGTGAAATGTTCGAATAACCTCCCATCCTTTTTTCCTTCCAGTCCATCATCAGCAATTCTTTTGTTTGTTTTTCCTTTCCCTTTCTCTACCTCTTTCTCTCTCTCTCTCTCTCTCCCTCATGCTGGACATTTCTCCACCCAATCAACACAAACCTCCCATTCACCCTTCCAACCATCCCTGATATAAATAATATTCTTTATTAGTTGCATTTAGTTTTGATATGTTCAATGAAGTCTAAACATTATCT
>NW_025211305.1:18876-21966 GCF_004010195.1 Chiloscyllium plagiosum
ACATTCCAGTCTAATGTTCTCAGATTTTGATATCTCCCTCTCTCTGTAGCTGCTGATTCCAATCGTGTTGAGGATGATGCTGCGCCAAATACTACGGCATAACAAGTTGAAAGAAGCCCCTAATTATGGAAAAGGGAAGCCCTCCAGTGACCCAGTTAGGTCCAGGAAGACTGATATTAATCAAGTCACTGAACAAACAGCTCCAGTTAACCCCTTTCACGATAACTCTGATATAACACAATAATACTTGGTGTGGGTGGGATGTTGACATCGCTGACTATTGAGTTATTGGCACATCTCCAGTGGTAAAAATAGAGCTAAGGGAGAGAGATGATGCTTTCTCTTCACAAGCTTGATGATTCTACTGTGTTTTGGCAAGGTAGAAATTGCTGGGGTCCCGAGGTCGTCTGTGCCTGATCACCAGGCCTGCTGCATCCTTTCGGTTGATTTATTTATGTTTAATTTGACATTTATCATACCATAATTTAACGGCTTAGGTGGGGTTAGGCATTTTTGAGAGGCTCCTACAGTGCCATAGACAGTGTAGATACGGTCCATTCCTTGTGGTCCTTTCAATCAAACAGTGTTTGAATAAATTGTGTTTTGCTTAATTTGAATATCTTGACCAAGCGATTTGTATCTGAAACACAGCCCCTCCCATGTAACTTCAAAATATATAAAAAAAATTCTCCATTTTCATAACAAGAGCGACAGATATTCACGTTTTACTTGGGTAATTACTTAATCGACAACGTATTGCAGATATATGGGGTTAAATAGCGGAATGGGCCGAGATGGAGGAGTGATAGTTATATCAGGAATTATATTGGATACTCAATACACTTCACAAATCATGCCCACACACGTATAAGCCCAGATGAGATATCTGTTCATGATTAAGCGTAAACCAGGCCAGTGTATTGCTCAGCAATTCGTCCAGGATTGAACAATGTTCAGAGCTCACCAGTCCACTTCTTATCCGTCCTACAGTGCATTGATATATATACCTGCAGAGCACACAAGTGTATTGTTCTATAAACAAGGACTGGGTATCTTTCCAGCATATGGAGCTCTGCAGTGAATAGTAATGAAGTTATCCGTTAATCTAGAGCAGTTACCTTCCAAGCATGTACAGCTGTCCACACCAACCACTGCATTGCTGAGTAACACTGTGTTCGATCATTGCTCTCCGTGGGGAAACTTGCAGCCAATGCTGGAAGTGACAGGATGTCACCTACAGGTGTCCCACATATAATTTCCTGCCTTTCTTCCAAGGGTAACACACACATCATGAACGCATTTTTAAATCGATTTGGAAAAACTATTGCGGCTAGTTTTAAAAAAGAAATATTTCTTCCCAGTTTTGGAATGTTTTGTTTATATTTTGCTTTATACTAACTGCTTCGGGTTCCAAAACTAAACATCCCAAATGTGGCCGATGCGAGAGCTCACCAATGTGAATTCGTTAGCTTGTGATTGATTAGTTATCCTTCAGAGCTGAAGTGCATCATGGGTGGTTCATCTTCACATCTTCATACCATCTTCTTTTTGACCAGAGTCCATCAATGCTGAGCGTTATGAAGTATCTGCTTGCATGTCTCCCCCACACATCTACTGACCTTCAACTGGGTCTATTTTCACATTCTGTTTTTGACCAGATATAAGACATAATTCTACAATTGAAATGCCTTGCTCTTTTCAATCATTTTGGGGGACCTCCGTATGTGGCTGAACACATGATCAGCTGAGAGTGACGCCATTCTCACAGTTTCTCTGGCTCTATCATTTCTATACGATGAAGCAACATTCCAGTGGTAAGCTTCATACATGACCACCTTTTCTCTCAAACGAGAAATCCTCTAACTCTGATGGACCGATCCTTCAGCTATGGCTGTCCCATCTCCCTCGCTTCTCTCCTTACTCCTACCCCTCCTTCCCCGAACAAAGATTGTCCTCACTTTCTACTGCACTAGAATCCACATTCACAGAATCATCCTCCGCCACGTCCATCACCTCCAGCAGGACAGCACCATCAAACACATTTTCCCTTCCCGTCCACTGCTAGCATTTCAAAGGGACCATTCCCTCTGTGACATCCTCCCGAACACTTCCCCACTCCTCCCATTGCACCTTCCCATGCAGTTGCAGAAGCTGCAACACTTGCCTATGCACCTCTTCCCTCTCACTGTCCAAGGCCCCAATCACACCTTCCAGGTGAAGCAACATTTCACTTGTACTTTTTCCAAACAGTCTCTTATCATTCCTGCTCGAATGCAGTCTCCTTTACACTGGGGGGAACGAAAGAAGAAATTGCTTTCAGGAACACTCCCACTTTGTCTGTATGAATAACCCTGACCCTCACATTGCTTCCCATTTCAATAACATACCTTGCTGTCTTGCTACCATTTCAGTCCTTGGTTGATGCAAAGATCCAATGCAGCACAACCCAAGCTCACTTTACAGAACCCTCACTTTACACTTTTGTATGTTACAGCCTGTAGGGGTTAACATACAATTCCATAACTTCACAGACTGACCTTATTATGGCAGTTCTCAATTTTTCATGCATTCTCCCTCTTGTCCTCCCTATGACCTTGTGTGGTTGCATCTTCTTTATCTTCACTCAATGGAGTGAACCTCTTTCCCCCATTCACATCTTAATTTAAAGCCATTTTCACATCATCTTCTCGTTCACCACTCCTCAAAGCTCGTTTATATTTTGCAACACTCTCATTTCCCCGTTACCCACTCCCCAACTCCGTCAAGGGATTTAAAAGCTCAGTTTGCGATCCATTTCAGTTCTGAAGAAGTGCCACACTGGACAGGAAACGCTAACTCTGTTTCTCTGTCTCTGCAGATACTGCCACACCTGCTGAGTTTCTCCAGAAATGAATGGGCACAGAACAAATTTTCAATTAAACGAATAACTGGATACTGGAAATAAAAATACAGATATTGCTTGATAAACTAGGAACATTCTGAAAGGGTCACTGCACCTGAAAGATTAATTCTGCTTTCACATCACAAGCTGCTGCCTGACTTGCTTAGTTTCTTCAGCAATTTCTGTTTTTGAACAAGTTCCAAAGGCGT
>NW_025211305.1:21999-22646 GCF_004010195.1 Chiloscyllium plagiosum
CTCAGGCGACTGACTGTGTGGAGTTTGCACGTTCTCCCCGTGTCTGCGTGGGTTTCCTCCGGGTGCTCCCGGTTTCCTCCCACAGTCCAAAGATGTGCAGGGTCAGGTGAATTGGCCACGCTAAATTGCCCATAGTGTTCGGTTAAAGGGGTAAATGTAGGGGTAGGGGTATGGGTGGGTTGCGCTTCGGCGGGTCAGTGTGGACCTGTTGGGCCGAAGGGCCTGTTTCCACCCTGTAAGTAATCTAATCACAAGCTGCTGCCTGACTTGCTTAGGTTCTTCAGCAATTTCTGTTTTTGAACAAGTTCCAAAGGCGTGTGGCAAAGCTGCTGAAACGTCTCGTCCAATACGGAGTACCTGACACCGGGAAGTAAACGATAACACAAAGTGCCCACATTCTTTGCTTCTGAAAATACATAAGGGTGGCACTATTGAGACTACAAAGCTCTTAATCATGGTCAGGGAGAGAAACAGAAGGAAACACATTCACTTCAAACTCAGATGATGGCATTAAAGAAATGGATGCGATTCAGATAAATATGTTAAAGACTTGAGTAATGTAACAAATTGGAGGCGTGACACCAGGGTGAACTCTGAGCAGAATGAGAATATGCAACTGGAAGTGTTACCACAACAGAAATCAGGTT
>NW_025211306.1:0-2155 GCF_004010195.1 Chiloscyllium plagiosum
CCTCTTTGATTGGAGAATTGTATATGAGAATCTGTGTCAGAATTTTCCTTTTGCCAAGGGGTATGTTTATAGGAGGTTCCTTTATTAGAAAAAGGAAGTAATAATAATTACTGTATCAATTATTCTGTTTAGTATTCCAAGAGAGCTAAGTTACTAAAAAGTATTCTTTATTCGGTTGCATTTTGGTGAGAGTTTCTTTTTAAAATAAATGTTGTTCTGCTTAACACTGAGTAGTTTGACCAGTCACATTGCATCTGAAATATCAACTTTACATTTACCTTTAAAATAGGAAACAAAAAGCTCTGGGCTACCATTTTAAAATATTTTTGAGCTGCTCTGCTGTGGTCCATAAAAATAGACTCTTCCTCTTCCTGTGTAATAGGCTGGAATGATTTAATTGACTATTCCTCTTTTTTCCAAAGGTTTCAGTGGGCTGACTGGCGTCGTCATATTCCAGTGAAGTGAGCGTGATGTGCTGATTAAACTCTTCATTTTTAACTGTGGAATTGTGCGGTGTCTCGTAGTGCTGTTACACGAATGTTAAATGCACATTAAGAGCACAAGCTTGAATGTTGCCTCGGTTTGAGTGCATGTGGAACAGCGTGCTTCAAGTGCAAAGAGGTAACATAGTGTTCTGAACATTGTGTGATCTTCACTGACCAGCTCCACATCTGATCTTTTAGTTGGAGAAAGAATTTGAAGAAGTGGCTGAAAACGTTTATGCTGAAGATGCTACACTGAGGATCTCCTACAGAATGCCACGGAACTGGGTGGATTGACATCCACGAGCCATACACACCTTCATTGTTGGCACAATTGACTACAACTAGTGAGGAGTTTATTCCCATTCAGTTCCATATTGTTTCGCTCTTTGAGGTCATCTTCAGTCAACCACTCCTTAATATCAGTGTCAATCACTCTTAGCCAAACACTGGTGTTCTTCACGTTTGTCCATATAAGTAGGTCATGATATAGTAGCAGTTAGTGTGTTCTTTCTAACAGTAATTAGTGAATGTCAGAAATTCTCTATTCCACAGTGTTCAGGGAGCTAGGTCACTGAAAATATTTAAAGAGGATGTAGACGGATGTCGAATTGTCAGAGAGTTGACGGCAAGAAAGAATTGAACATTTAAAAAGGACTTGTGAACTAGAGCAGATCAGCCAAGAGTTTATTAAAGGGCAAGGCAGGCTCCGCGGAACGAACGACCTGCTCCTGTTTCTGATGTTCTCATATTCTGTTATCGGAAAGTTAGGGGGAGTTGTTTTCCTGGAAGTTCTGTTGTTGAAAGTTGCAATCACAGAGAAAAGAGGATTTTGTGAGCCAGCTCTGAGTGAGGTGTCAGGGATGTCATCACAGTGCAACTCGGTCTACAACATGCCCAACAAATGACTCAAAAGTTTCAGAGAGGGTAGGCTTTGTGAAGAGAAATGGAAGGTCTCTTTCACAAAAAAACTGAGTTTTCCAATTACTTTCTCCACATCACTTCAAATCATGTGTGACAGTGTTGAAGGGCCAAATGGTCTAATCTCTTTTTGTGCCCCAGCCTATAGGAGTAAGTGACCCCCAACGGCTCCTTTCTTGCAAGTTTGAGGGGTTGAATGGAACAGAGGAAGATAGCAGGATTGGTTCATTATACACCTTGCGCCGACTCCACCAGACGCTTGGATCATGGCAAATCAGGTTATGGGCTCAGCCCCACTTTCCTGTCTGTATCCTATTGTCCGTGACGTTGCATGCTAATTACTTAACTAATGCAATTTTGCATCAATGTTTGCACTGAGGCAGGACGAACATCTGGGGAAGAGAACTGCCGCTCCAAAGGCTCTTGTAGAATGCATCTGTATCCCAGTTATGGATCAGAATTTCATCCAGCACTGAAACAGACAATTTCCTCGAACCTATCAATGATGAACAGATAGAATAAAGAAAGGACTGCAGATGCTGGAGATCAGACTGGAGTGTGCTGTTCTGAAAAAGCACAGCAGACCAGGGAGCAACCAAGTAACAGGAACGTGTCGTGCATAAGACCTTCATCAGGAATGAATTCTTGTAGGATGGAGGCTACGTGATGTAAGGGTGGCACAGTGGCTAAGTCATGAGCACTGCTGTCTCACAGCGCCAAGAACCTGGATTCGATCCCAGCCTCGGGTGAAT
>NW_025211306.1:6202-10822 GCF_004010195.1 Chiloscyllium plagiosum
AGTTCAGACTGTTTCGATTTCTGAAGTGGGAGTTACAAAACCTTGTATACATTTATATCGTTTTTCAGTAAAATCAAGCATAATTCTGCAAATACAAATTCACCTCACAAACCTATTTGTGTGTGCATGCAGGGGAGACTGAATGTGTGTGCGCGTGAGTGTCTGTGAGAGGGTGTGTGTCTTTTTGTGTATAATGGTGTATAAGTCTGTGAGAGGAAGCGTGTATGGTGTGATTGTAGGGTGTGTATGTGTGAGCATATGAGATAGAGTGCGTGTTTATGAGAGAGGGCCTGTGTGAGTGTGAGTATGTGTAGTGCAGTGGGGTCATCTGTAGTGTGACATGAACCCATGATCCCGGTTGAGGCTATCCCCCTCGGGACTGAACTTGACTATCAGACTCTGCTCAGCCACTCTGTGTTTCTGTTTGTCCCAAAGTCCGTCTTGGACAATGGTCCCACGGAATGTTAGAGGCCCAATGTGCCTTACTGCCAAAATGCTCACTGACTGCGGTGGTGGTCCATTCATCCATTTCAGAAGCCTTTTCTCAATGTACCATACCTCAGGATATCATTGCCTACAGCGTGTGTGATAGACCACGTTGGCCGAGTTATATGAGCACATCCCACATAAGTACTCAGATAGTACGTCAATGAACGAATGGATATCACATTCTGTACTCATCATTCCCCGGAACATTCTGTAACTGACAATCCAGTAATATTCTGTACCCAATATTCTACAACAGCCATTCCCTGGAAGATTCTACAACTAACATTCAAAACCTGACAATCTCCGGAACATTCTATACCCATCAATACATATCCGACATTTCCTGGAACATTTTGTAACTGTCATTCTCCAGAACATTCTATGCCGGACATTGGCCGGATCATTCTGAAAACAACATTGCCCCAAAAAATTATACACCCGAAATTCCCGGGAAAATTCTGCAATCGACGTTCCCAAGAACATTCTATAACTGATATTCACTGGAACATTCTATAACTGACATTCTTCGGAACATTCTATAACTAACATTTTCCGGAACCTTCTATCTCTGACATTATTTGTGAACATCCGAATGTCAATGAACTGAACAAAAGATAAGATCCCCAGGGAAGTCATCTAGTTCTTGGGAGAAGGAGACATTGTTCCAAAGTCCCTCAGGTTGTTAACGTTTTCCCTTCGTTTACATTTCATCACGACAGAGGATCGACCGGAAGTTAACCTAAAAGACAGAAATTTCCAGCGTCCGTTTGTCTTCAAGGAACCGGGAGAGAATCGTTCAGGACAACAACAATTTCAAACCGTATTAGAAATCGTGTTTGCTCCCTAATGATCGAGTCTGTGGGAATGTTCTAGAAAGCATCTGTTCTTATGGATGTGTCTTGGTGTGTTTCCGGAGGGAGGGGTTCTTATGTTTCATGACACATTTTTGTCAGTAATTCACATCTTCCCTTTTGTTATTTTAATAAATCGCCAATTATTTTAATAAATCTCAGAATACAGTGACATATTTGAAAGTTTCACGGGCCCCTCAATCAAACTCGCCATATTTGTTCTCCTGCTCCTGGGATGCTGGCTGAACTGCTGCGCTTTTCCAGCAACACATTTTCGGCTCTGATCTCCAGCATCTGCAGTCCTCACTTTCTCCTTACACAATTTCAGTTGAATTATTTGATAAGAACGCCATGACAGAAAGAAATCTATCTGAGTTTCTTACGTGAATATGCCCAAAACTTTCTTTGATCGCGAAGGAAATAAAAATGAGAATGTTGTATTGGTTACAACACAGACTAATATATGAAGCTCAGATGGCACTGAATTCAACATTCCTTAAATTAAAGTGGGCAAGAAAGAAGTTGTCAACAAATGCGACACATTATTGAGTCGCCTTCCAGAGGAACACCAAAATAACCTGAGACATTTATGTCAATTGCATTACGAGATATTGGGAACAAGCTGGGAGGTACTGGTCTGATTAAGCATAGGTATATATTTACACGTTGGAAAGCTTTTTCAAGTAAGCAGCACTCGAATAGACCTAACCTTCCAAAGATGTCACAGGTTCAAATAGACAATGAGCACATGCTGAAAGACAACAAAATGGAAGTTAGTCACAGCAATTTGAGCTCACTAAGTTAATGGCTCCAAAATCAGATGGTGCCCAAAGATTGTAGGTGGACTATGGCCAGTAAATGCAATTACAATGTCTGATTAATATACTGTACCACGTTTGGAACAGTGTATTGAGAAATTAAAACACGTAACTTACGATGAAAGTTGGATTTACTCAGACGATACAGGTGAGTACTTCTATTTTGAAAAAATAAAGGACAGTTCTGCTTTCATTATACAGAATGGACTATACCAATTCGAAGCAATACCATTTTTTTATGAATTGCCAGCCACATTCCAAAGACTAATCACGAAAGTCAGTTCTGGATCACCGAATTGCGTGGTAGATATTGATGGTGATTTTTAGCCACACATGGAAGGAAGATTTGGAGCATCTTTCATAAGACTTGATGCATCGTGATTAACCTGACTGAGAATAACATTTTAAAAGCCCAAACCATATTACTCGTCCATGATGTTTTTGGCATGGACAAATGCGCAAATGGGATGTGGAAATGAAAATCTATTAGGAGTTTACGATACTATCGATGAAGAGGTAAATGTGGCGATTCCTGGGGTTGAGTGATTTTCTTCACTGGATGTTTATGCCAAATTTTAACAGTATGGTTGATCCACTGACTGTGCTCTTGAAGAGGTGCGGAAACTTTCAGTGGATTGAGAATTGTGATAAGGCATGAGACAGCCTAAAAGCAGCCTTATTTTTCTCCGCAATGTCATTCAAAGTAGTTAATGATGCAAGTGATACAACCTTGAAAGAAGAAGTAGAGAAAATAGAAATAACTTTTGGCATTGTTTCCAGTAAATTGAATAATTAACCACAGAAATATTCCAAACAGAGATGGAGGTCTTCCGTTTAGTCTTGGAATTGAATAATTTCAACATATTTGTTGGTAATAATGTGTCTGAGACATGTGTATTTTCTGATCATAAGTAACGAAAGTATTTGGGGAAAAAACGTACGTATGAAAATCCTCGACTGTTTTAATGGAACTTATTATTGCAGCTATTCAATTTTAAATTTGTACACGTGTCAGGATGAGACAATATAATTGATATCAAAGGTGGAGGCGTTTGGTACTGGGGAAAAAATGACTGAAAAGACTGTAAGAGTGAATGCTTGTATACTTAGAGTCAAATAAAGTCATTGTTATCTTTTGATTGTTCATTTTCATTCAGTGGGGCATGCAGCGACATTATGGAGTTAAGAATTAAGCTTTCATTTTAATTAAGAAAGCCTCATAAAGGGGGTGCAAACAATCTGCTTAAATCCAAGCGAGTAAATAACTACGGAGGCGTGGGGCACTTATATTCTAACAATACGCGGAGCCTGACTGCTTGAGGTCAAGCACAGACAAACCCAGGGAATTGTACTTACTGAGGTCTTGAAGCTGGATGCGGAAGCAAGTATTTCTTACTGTGTTACAGGTAAACGTTAGGGCTCTCTTCCTGCCCACTCAAATTGCGTGCAAGATTATGTGCTTTCGTGAATTTGACTTTGCCAAACGTGTTCTTATGGGATGTTACGATATTTGAACAGTTAATCAACAGTTTGTCATATATCAATTATCCTGTTAAGTGTGTTGTACTTGATACACGTACAAACACTGTTTTAACTGAGATCTGTTGGAAAATAAATTCAATACAAACACTGTTTTAACTGAGATCTGTTGGAAAATAAATTCAATATTAATTGTCTTTGTGAAATAAGCGCTCAAACCTATATGCTTAATGGCTGCGCGAGAGGATAGAAATGAGTCATTCGCTACCTTCCACGTCGAAATCATTCTGAATAGGAGCAATTGTTTTATCCCGTTATGTCTCTATCTTTTGTTCAGAAGTACTGTTGAATAATCATGACGCTGTTAATTTTCCCACTTTCCAAATGGACTCCACATTTTCTTTAACTAATCCAAGGCTGAGCAATTCACTGAAGTGTTAATGTTGGAGGACGTTGAGACCAGTGGTCATAATTCCATTAGTTTCGTGTCCCACAACGGTTCATCTTCATCGCATTTAAGACCCAAGGTTAAGTCGGTTCTTAAACTTCTTTCACTCGCTATTTGTCATGAATGTATCATCAGTCCAATGGATCGCCCAGTGTGAATGTAACAAGCCTGGCGCTCTGCCATTGGTCAGAGCTCCACAGCCGGATTACACGTGGCACGCTCGGGGCCCCTGACGTCATTCGGCCCTTTGTCTGCGTATCCTGGAAATGTATCCGGCCCGGGGCGGGGCCTGCTCACGGGTGCGTGAGAGGAAGGGGGCGCGCTCTCCCGGACACTATATTCAATGAAGTCCTTTTGCATTCCAAAACAATAAAATTATATTTGTTTTTGAGCTAGTATTTTCCTTACTCCCAATTGACCTCCTTATGGTAATTCAAGTGTTACTCGCAAAGTCTTCTTTATGTAACCCATCATTAATGCAAATTGATTAACTTCTACCTAGTTCTCATCATCCTCGTGGTCTCCATGTGTGAAC
>NW_025211306.1:12736-15294 GCF_004010195.1 Chiloscyllium plagiosum
ATATAAGACAGACGGTATCAGTGGAAGGGGACTGACACGACCAAAAAGTGCTATTCCACACGGATAAATTTTAGTTCACATGCTGTTTGCAGTAAATAAAAATCATCTCGAAGAAAGTGTGGGCTGTCTGATTAATAAGTTTGCAGTCGATACGATACTTGTTGGAGTTGCTGATCGAGCCAATGATTATGAAAGACTCAACACTATATAGATAGATTGGCGACTTGGACACATAAATAGGAGATGGAATTTCTTCCCAACAAATGCAAGTTGATGCATTTTGTAGTCTCAAAGTTAGGTGTGATTTGTATTGTAAATAGCAGAACCGTTAGGGATATTAACATATGGACGGATCTCGTCGTGCAGTTCCACAGTTTCCTAAAGGTGAAAACGCATGTGACCAATATGATTAAGAAGGCATATAAACGCTTGTCTTCTTCGTCTGGGGCATAGAGGACATGTCAAACCGTGTTGCAGCGACATAAAACACTTATTAGGCCGACCTTTGAGTATAATGTACCGCTTTGGTCGCCACATCATGAGAATGACGTGGGAGCTTTAATGAGGTTGAAGATAAGGTTCAGCACGATGTTGCCGAATCCTGAGGTCATTGCTTGAGTAGAAGATTGAAAAAAGACGAGTATTATTTGACCTGGAAAGACGGCTACTGAGAGAAGATGTCTACAAAACTCTGAAAGCCATACATAGAGTGGGTAGTAAAAGGCTTTTTCCCCGTGTGGAAGTTTGATTTTCGAGGGGGCACAGGTTCAAGTTCAGAGTGGGAATGTTTAAGGGATACGTGCGAGCGATTGTTTTTTTCAGGCAGAGTATTAGGTGCTTGGAAATCACTCCCAGAAGAGGATTGTGAATGCAGGCACATTAATGGCAATTACGAGGCATTTGGGTATTTCCATGAAGAGGGAGGGAATAGTGGTAATAGAGGAAAAAGGATACTGTAAGAGCCGAAGGTTTTCTATATGTTTTGTTAGGACATGATGATTGCCTCCCGCTTGGATAGAAGAACGGCCTATTCCCGTGCTTTACTTCTGTTATGTACTTTGCTCTTCAGTTCCTGTTGTACTAAAGTTTCCAGATTTAGTGTAGCTTTTAGACGAGAGTAGCTGTTATTCCCAAATGTAATATAGCCAAGGATCAACTGCATACCCAGAACCAAACCTTTCTCACATACACGTATCGCCAGTTCAACACTTTTCACTGAACTCTGAAACGTTACTTTCCATAATGGAACAACGTTCTTCTCATCATGAATTTATTATGTTACGATCTTTCCTGGCAATATTCCTTTCGAATTTCATATCCCCTCATCTCTCACCTTGCTCCTGAATGTCTTACAATCTTAAGTTATTAACCTTTATATTTTTGAACCATAAAGCAATTAATTATTTCGGTGGGATGGCATGCAAATGGAGCTGAGGCCAAGAAAGATCAGCCATGATATTGCTGAATGGTAGAGTCGGCTTGAAAGGCCACATGGCCTATTCTTGCTCCTGATTCTTATGTTCTCACCTTCTTTGAGAAAGTAAGGAAACAAGCTCTGGAATCTCCCACAACAGGAAAATCATTCACAAATTCTGCCTCTTGAGACTCCTCGGGATATATTGGTTTACAGCGAATCAACCATGACTATTCCAAATATCAGAAGGATACAGGCCTTGGTAAACAAACTTACCTCAAAAAAGGCAATCGACTTATTGCCGTTGTTAGTCTTATAAATCTCGTTGAAATCCTTCCAACGAATTAGCATCCTTCAGTGTGCATGCTGGCCACTTCAATTTGGCTCCAATAGAAAAGATTACCTTGCCCAAACTGCATTTAATTCGACAAATTTCTTTTTCACAATTCACTTTCCGGAAAATCTTTGTGATATCATGAAATCTACCAATAGTAACTTCCGTCTTCGTTCAAATATTTACAAGCAGCTGAAAAGCTTTGAACCCACAGCGCTGATCTCTGTTTTCACAACGTGCCTGATATCCCACCAGCTTGATAAAAATGCCAATTTATTCTTATCCTCGTTTTCGTGTAGCCAAGTCAATCTTCTTTCAATGACAATATTTTAATGGCAATCCCAATAATGTTTAATTTTCGCAATAGCTTTTGATCTGAAGAGTTTTTGACGTGATTTCTTTTCTGAAAAGCGGTGTAAAACATATCAACTTACTCCCATTTAGCACTTCTTCAAATAAGTCCAATAAATTAGTTGATTATGATTTTAATTAACAAAACCATGTTCATTGTGTCTATAAACCTGGAACATACCCAAGTGCCCAATCACAACGCTTTTAGTATTAAAGCTTCTAAAGTTTACACATAGCAGATGTTAATGTAAATATTCGGTGTTTGCACGTTCTGCAGGTATTAACGAATAAATGATTCACATTATGTGTTTAACAATCCAAAGACATCTTTCACTTATCTAATTAGTTTTGTAAAGTTAAAAATGATCTACAGAAAGCTTACTGTATTTTTCTTTGGAGAATATTGGGACGAAATCCATCAGAATACAAGACATTGTTAATTTGGAGTTTCAATAACCC
>NW_025211306.1:16039-18841 GCF_004010195.1 Chiloscyllium plagiosum
CCGAATTGTGATCAGATAGGATCCTACTGTGTAGCAAAATTGAATATTTCTTGTCAACAATTTTTGTAACTAACGGTTCCTTTCATTTGGAGAGCGTGAAGACTGCAGACCAGAGTCAAAGACTGTGGTGCTGTAAAAGCACAGCAAAAAATGCAGCAATAATATCAATGCAGTTACTTCGCACAGATAGCAAAAAAAAGCACAATGCAGGAAGAGAACCTTCGCCCATCATGCCGCTGCCAAACGCGATACCATTTGAAATTAATCCTGCCTATCCGAGCATGGTCCATACTCCTCTATTTTCTGTCTTTACATACTTCTGTTTAAATATGTATTAGATGTTTGCTATCGTATCTTTTTCTATCACCTCAGATACTCGAGATTGTCAGGCCTGTTGAACCTTTCTGTGTAAATCAAAAAACGTAGCTTGGTGGACATGGAGTTCCGTGGAATGTCCGAGCAAGGATAGGGGACTGGCTAAGCAAGAGAAAACATAGTAGGGGGAAGTGGTTGTTTTGCTGATTGAAGATCAGTGGTGAGTGAGGTACCACACGAAGCGATGTTGTGCCCACACATATTGATGATTCATGTAAATGATTTCGAGTAGAAAGACGAGATTGCTCCTGACAATCAACTGAGTCGAAAGCCAAACTGTGCAGAGTATGTGGAGTGTCTGCAGAGGGAGTTCAATAGAGAAGCGAGTGTGCAAGGTTTTAGCTGATGGTGTACCATGTTGGTAAATATGTGGTTATCCATTTCGGAAATATAAATCGTCGATCAGAGTACTATTTAATGGAGAAATTTGCAGCATGCTATTGTGCAGTAGGACTGAGTAGTTCTGGTATATGAATCGCTGCAAGTTGATTTTGCAGGGGCAACAGTTAATCTGGAAGGCTAACTAAATGTCTGCTTTCCTTGCACGAGCGATTGAAATTAAAATCAGAGAGGTTCTCGTACAATTAAAGGGGTTACTTCTGATGCCACGCCTGGAATATTCTGTAAATTCTGACCTCCATACTTTGGCAAAGATGCACTGGCTTTGGAAGTGGTGCAGAGGAGGCTCACCAGATTGATTCCACCAATGAGAGTGTTGCCATATGAGGAGAGGTTGAGCCGCCTGTGACTTTGTCACTAAAATTTCCAAGAATGAGAGCGTGTATTCCAGAAACATACGCAATTTTGGCAGGGATAGATAAGAGAGAGGCTGGCAATTTGTTTCTGATTGTGGTTGAGACACGAGTTCCGTGACATGGTTTCAAGATTAGAGGGAGTAGATTTCGGCCAGCTAAATCTCTTCTATTCCACAGAGAGTTGTGATCCGATGAATTTCTCGAGCACTGGAAGCAGTACATAGGCAGGTGGCTGGAACAACACAGCAAACAAGACTGCATCAGGAAGTGGAGAAGTCAACTTTTCGGATGTAATGCTTCTTCAGAACGTTTCACCACCCATCATGCTGCCGATTTGCTTTGTTCTACCAGCATCCTGCCTTACAACTTTGGATTCCATTTGTATTTTGTGTCGGACGAAGGAAGCAGGAGAGTCAGCTCTATTATTCAAGACATAGTTGGATAGGTTTTTGCATGGGAGGGAAATCGACGTTTATGGGGATAATGCTGGTCGGAGTTGAGATAAAGAATAGATCAACCATGATCTTAATGAGTGTTATAGCAGGTTAGTTTGGACAAATAGTCTACTCCTGCTTCTATTACCATGAAATACCCCTTTCAAATGTTCCTGTTCTCAACTAAGAACGACGCCCCAAGGAATTGACATTTCGCTCATCAGGAAAAACAGCATTTGCCAACCATGTCCATGACTCTAAAAACTGTTGTTTTTTTCTGTCAGCTTCCAATGTTTCAGTAACTCTAAATTTTTTCTACCTCTCCTGGTACATCATTCACTCCAGTCCAGATCACGTTGTGCTCATCCTCTTTTATACCCTGTACAAAACATTCCCGCCTTTCCTTTGGGGTGAATACAAGAACGATACACATTACTGCAAACGTGACTGAAAGCTAGGTAAAAAGAATGACTGCAGATGCTGGAAACCAAATTCTGGATTAGTGGAGCTGGAAGAGCACAGCAGTTCAGGCAGCATCCAAGGAGCTTCGAGATCGACGTTTCGGGCAAAAGCCCTTCATCAGGAATAAAAGCTGCAAAGTCAACGTTGGCACGTAATGGCCCAGCAATCAAAACTTTAATTACAGTCAACCCACAATTATTATATTAGTATACATCTTCCAACTTCATTTCCACTTATGCAAGTTCTTTATTAAGCGTGAAATATATGAAACTTCCTTAAATTTCATATTACCTCAATGGTTTCTTCGAGAGGCAAACATGGAAACGATAAAGTAATCTCTGCCTTCAATAATTCTGAATGTGCACGGCAACAGAACAAGCACTGAGCATTGTAATACTGCACTGCTGACGTTTTAGCGCATCAAAAATAATCTATTGCTCCTTCTCTATGCTTTTTGGCCTGTCAGCCAATTATCAAAAAATATCAACATTTTGGACGACGTGATCGACTGTGCTAAAGCATGCTAAGCAAAGAAAGCCAGTTTCATTGGAAATGCTGCATTTGCGTTTCAGCAGCGCCAAATGGGCAAGAACTTGTCACAACCTCAGCACAAAATTGCACAGACATTTTGAAGCACGAATCCAAAGGAAACTGGGTGTTATTGATATCAAGGAAGCATTGACCAAATGTGGTATCAACGAAAGTTCACGAAGCTAGAAATAATAGAACTGGGAGAAAAACATCATGCTGACAAGGAAGGAATACTTTGTGAGTTT
>NW_025211306.1:20471-22657 GCF_004010195.1 Chiloscyllium plagiosum
TGTGCTCGCTGCTAACGTCTTGTAGCTTGTGGAAGAATTCCCAAAGCCTCATTCATCTGTTGAATTCATCTGTCAGGAGACCAATGGGTTGCAATTTGGTCGTGGGGCAAAAATTAAGTCCTCAGCTGCAAAACTCGTTTTCGACTGTTTGATGGGTTTAGTCATGCTACTTGATAATGGATTCCCGTGTGATGGTACTAGTTTCAAAACTGAAGGTGGTGGTAACGCCAAATTTCTGCAGTTTCCTGTTCTAGGCGTGTATGGAGGTGGTGCGGTTCCGTTGATCCGTCTGCTTCACAGTGTCACATAGCTGGTCCCCTGTATCCTGTGCGCATGCTGAAAATATCGACTCCACCTCGATTTCAAAGTTGCAGATTCTGCTGCAGAGCTGGTGCACGAGATGATTGAGGTGTATTGGAGATTTGCAACGGCAGCGTTTCTGAGTTTTCTCCGTGATGCAGGTCAATTAAGTGGGTTTGCGATCTGTAGTCCAAGATCATCCCAACGCCTTCACTTCTTGCAATGAAACAAGTGCCGAATCATAAAGAGACCATCGTTCAAAACGAAGTACCCCCCCCCCCCCCCGCCAGCGTTCACAGCAAATTTGACAAGAGCACCACATGCTGCCATGGCATCATTTGCAAGCCATGTCAAATCCTCGACATGAATACCGGCATCACACACGGAATCACCACGCTTCACGTAAACATGAAGTTATTCTTGTGACTCTGTCAATGTAATCTACCATGATACACTGCAAGCAACGATCGTCCAAGGCATGTTGTATTGGCGAGACCATGCAGACACGAAGACAACGGATGAATGGACACAGAGCAACAATTGCCAGGCAGACATCGCCCCTCCCAGTCGGGGAGCACTTCAGCAGTAAAGGACATTCAGCCTCTGATCTTCAGGTCAGCTTTCACCAAGGCTGTCTTCCAGACCTAGAACAATGTACATACATATTACAATACGAATCTTAGGTTTGTATCAACCTATATGCGATCCCCCCATACGTGTGTTTATCTGAAATATCATCCTTACAGTCCTGTTTTGAATTATCAACTTGATAACTGATTATGATTTCTCAAGCTTAATCAATTTATACAGTTTTGGATGAGCGTTATTTTGGTTAGACACTCGGCTATTTCCGTTCTTTGGTATGGCTTTCGCATCGCCTTATTTTTAATATTATTCTAATTTTGTATCTGCCTCAATTAATCAGTCATTCTTTTGCTTGTTATTCTGCTAGAAAGACTTCACACACAGCGCCTCAAATTTTTAATCACCAATAGTGACGTTATATTCAACTCACTGACACTCCAATCATACCATTTGTATGAACATTTCTCTGCTATTAAATTGTGTGCCTGTATACTTCTCTCTCAATTCACCAAATGAAAGAGGAGCGCTTAGAAAGCGTGTGATTTCAAAGAAATCTTTCGGCGAAAATCTGGTGTATTCTGACTTCGGACCCTGTTCATCTCAGCCCCAAACCGGCAGCTCGAAGTCATGGCTTCAAATCAGTGTGATTATTTGGACTGCAGCATTATGCATGAAGAGTTCTAAAACTATTTGATGGACGAATTTCCAAAAAGACATCAATAGATGTAATTGCAAACGGTGAGGTGAGTTTCTTTTGTAAACAAAACACGATATTTCGCACTGCAAGCGTTGGGTCGATCTATCCATAACAGTGATTTGCTGAGAGTTCAATCTTGGGAATGAAATTAAAATTCTTCAAGATTGTGACAAATTGCAGAGATTGTCCTTAAATGTACGTGGTGCGACATTGACGTCGAATAAGGGTTAACTGATATTATCTTTATGGAACTGAACAAGTAGAATTGATGTTGGGTATGAAAAACCGTTGACAACGTTTTAGATTTCATAGATTTTTTTTGGAGTTTTGTGACACTGAACAATTCGTTTTTTTATTCACTCATAATGATCGACATTTCTGCTGCATCTCTCAATATTGTACTGGTTTATTGATGGAGGGTAAATTTCCAAATTGTTTGCATATATAAAAAAGAAAAGGCTTTAACTATGCTTCACCGATCGCTATCACTACAATGTTGTTTATTCATGCCACCTCGACACATTGAATGACAGATTGATATTTTCATTTCTTTGATTAATTAACATTTTGGCAAGGTTCAAATCATTTTGCAACAACCTTTGAA
>NW_025211307.1:0-727 GCF_004010195.1 Chiloscyllium plagiosum
GAGATCCAGATTGTATAACTGCAGTCGCCTGTCATTTCTCATTCTGCCCTGCAGAGTCTGAGAGTCTACACAAAGGGCTCAAATTCCAAATCGCCACCAATTGTTGCTTAGAGCAGTGAGATTACCATAGCAGTTATCCTTGTGTAAAATCAGAGAGATAAGGAGTCAGGAAGATTAGTGTAAAAGGTTAAGTCTGACTGCGTGATATGCTAATGAGTCAAGAGTGTGTTGCTGGAAAAGCACAGCAGGTCCGGCAGCATCCGAGCAGGAAAATCGATGTTTCAGGCAAAAGCCCTTCATCAAGAATTCCTTGATGTGCTTTACCAACAACACACTCTCGACTCTAATCTCCAACCATTTGCAGTTCTCACTTTTGCCTAATATGCTAATGAGACAAACTGTGCGTCAGAGGAAGTGATGCAATGTCACATGATCTCACTCTGTTACGCAGCCCTGTGGCAAGATGAAATCACAGAAAAATCCGTCAATAAAAAACTTATAGAGTCATAGAGATGTACAGCACGGAAACAGACCCTTTGGTCCAACCCATCCGTGCCGACCAGATATCCCAACCCAATCTAGTCCCACCTGCCAGCACTCGGCGTGTATCCCTCCAAACCCTTCCTATTCATATACCAATCCAAATGCCTCTTAAATGTTGCAATTGTACCAGCCTCCACCACATCCTCTGGCAGCTCATTCTATACACGTACCACCCTCTGCATGA
>NW_025211307.1:5379-22659 GCF_004010195.1 Chiloscyllium plagiosum
ACTTAAAACTGAACGATGGTATTTGTTCTTCACATCTGAACCATATTTTATCCCAGGTTAACAGCTATTGCACAAGAATTGATCCTTATGATACTCTACAAGCTTTCATTCGGAGAAAAAAAAACTACTCTGTTCATTTTGCCCATTATTCAAGTTTTAATCCATTCGGTATATGCCACCCCAAACTACCCATGGACTCTAACATTCTCCACTCGTGTCAAACGAATTCTGAAAATTCAAATACTTCATTCCCACTGGATCTCAATTGTCGATGTCACAACGGACAATCTCCACAAATCCCAGCTGGTTGATCAAATATCCTTTCCCTTTCCTGAATGTAGTTCGAATCTAACAAATCATATAATTATTCTCCAAGTATATAGTTGTCATACTTATTATAAAAAAGCTCTCCAAGTATATAGTTGTCATACTTATTATAAAAAAGCTACAATGTTTTTCTCACAGCTGATGTCAAGCTATTTAGTTTTATGTTTGCCCTCTTCGTCCTGTTTTAAGTATTTAGTTTACAATAGCTGCTTACCAGACTACAGGGTTCTTTCCAGAATCTAATCAGCTTTGAACAATAATAAGTAATTCTTTCACGATTTCTGTTGCCACCTCCTCAATACTCTGGGATGTAGCTCATCAAATGCAGCAACATACCAAACTTCAATTCAATTAGATTTTCAAAAATATACTCGTGGTTAATTCGAATTAGCTGCAGTTCCTCGTATTCACCAGCCTCCTATTTCTGGAAGTTAGTTTCTGTACCTTCTTCGGGTGAGACATAATTAATGTATTCCTCTCAGTGGGCAGATGACTTCTGACAGCCAGTGATACATTGGAGGGCTGCAATCGGAGATGATGTATATGTCATTCACTCCAGACTGGCAAGTTCCAGAATCAATCCAGTTCGCTTCATGGTGAGTGTCAGCACAATCCTGTCCCTGGTGTGAGGCTATCGGTTATACTGAAGGAGGGGACGAAGCTCAGTGAGCACCTCATTTTTGAAAGATGCTCGTTTCACATTTTACACTTGGAATTTGTCCAGCTTAGCAAAATGTTACTGGAAATCCCAGAGAGGAAAATACAGTGACCCTCCCCGTAAACAGACCTTCCCTTCTGTGTAGTCACGAATCCATTTGTTTACTATGGACCCAGCCACTCTGAAAATGCTGTGTCAAGAGTGGGGTCACCAGACTCTCGGGTCTCCTTGCAGCAGCAGACAGCACAAACCCGAGGAAAACGTCCACATAACCGCCCCTTACTGTTTAAGAACAGGCGCAAGTAAAATTCCCACGCACACCGTGCACCCATTATGTTGAAACTGCCTCCCTTTCCTCAGTTTCTCTTCCTGGCTGAGAAAGCCGTTACATCTCTGCACAGTCCCACAGTAACAGTCCCTCTGTGTTAAGCAGGTGACAATGTAACATTATGTTTCTCTGTATCTCATCAACTATAAGGGCAGCACCAGTATTGCTGATGGAGTTGATCACCACACTCAGAGAAGAGCGATAGAGGGAATATAACTCACTTTAAACGGGGACACATCTAAATTGACATGATATTCAGAAATATGAGCCAAGGCGAAATGTTAGAATAAGCTACCATTTTATTTTCCTTCTAGTTTATCATTAGCAGTCCCTTTGTTTGCTTTTCAGTTTTCTCTCTCTCTCTCTCTCTGGACATTTCTCCATCCATTCAACTAACCTCCCCATCACTCACCTAGCCATCTTTGACATAAATAATATTATTTCCCAGTTGCTTTCACATCTGATGTAGGGTCACTAGACTCGAAACGATATCTATTTTTTCTCGTGAGAGAGCCTGCCGTACCGACTGAGATTCTCCTTCACTTTCAGACGTTGGAGAATTTTATTTCAGAACTCCAACATCCACAGTTCCTTGGTTTATTTCACCTTTAATGTTGTTGTATCCCTGGATGTCAGCATCACTGGCAAGGGCAACATTTGTTATCCATCACTAATTGTCCTTGACTGTGAGGTCATTTCTTTAGACAATATGGAGTCAACCATTTTTTGTGAATCTGCAGTCACAATTAGTTTCTTTACCAAAGGCTATCAGTGATATAATAAAAGGAATCCTGATGGTTCATGGCTCCCGTTCGTAAAATGAGGTTTCATTACAATTTCTGCCATTCGAATTTAAGTTCTGCCATCGGCTGTGGTTGGATTTGAAGCAATTCCTTTAAAGTTATAACTTGTACCTCTGAATTACCCATCTAGTGCCATTATTACTCTGTGAAGGCGTCCATATTATGAAATAGCTGTGGAGGCAAGAACAAATTTGTGGTCCAAATATTTGTAACTGGAAGCGTGGTCAGAAAAGAACTGGACCGGTAAGATCTGAAGTTAACAAGGGGACAACAGCACTGAGGCAGAGATGGAGACTGGGGATATCATAAAGCTGTGTGTAGGCATGTTTGATTGCAGGGAGAATCCAGAGACACAAAACAGTTAAGGGCAAAAGGAAGACTCAAGTGTCTAAACAGTCTTGTTCCTTCTCAGATTTTTATGAGTGAGGTGTCTGAAATTGATGGAAATGAAGTAGAGTTTGTGTCTGAAACTGAAGATAACAGTTTATGCATTTGTTAAATACAAATAACTGAAATAGCATTCACTAACGTTTATAGAATAGGCAGTGATAGACTTAGCAGGAACACCAACAATAGCGAGGATGGGATAATACCAAGCTTGAATAATCATCAGTGCGGCGTGTATCCGCAACTATAATCATGGCCAATCCTGAGAAAGCCAGTAAAGACCCAAAGATAAACCTCTGTCCATTGTTGGAATATTCCAGCCTCATGTCCTCAGATTCTGATCCTTTGTTGGAACATTCCAGTCTAATGTTCTCACATTGTCTTCCTCTCCCGTTCCCTGTAGCTGCTGGACTCAATCACCTTGAGAATGCTGCTGCTGCAGGTACTATGGGATAATAGGTTGAAGGAAGACTCTTACTAGTAGAAGAGGGAAACCCTCTAATGACACAGTTAGGATCCATGGAGACCGACATCAATCACAGTCACCGAACATACAGCTCCAGTTAACCACTTTGACTACAATCCTCGTATGTCACATGTGATGTTGATATCGCTGACTATTGGGTTAATGGCACATCTCCAATTATAAAGTTAGAGGTGAGGGAGAGAGATGAGGCTTTCTCTTCACAAGCTCGATGATTCTATTGCGTTTTGGCAGGGTAGGAATTGTTGGGCTCCCAAGGCCATCTGCGTCTGATCACTAGGCCTGCTGCATCCTTTCGTCTTATTGAGGGGCACGGTGGCACAGTGGTTAGCACTGCTGCCTCGCAGCGCCAGAGACCCGGGTTCATTTCCCGACTCAGGCGACTGACTGTGTGGAGTTTGCACGTTCTCCCCGTGTCTGCGTGGGTTTCCTCCGGGTGCTCCGGTTTCCTCCCACAGTCCAAAGATGTNNNGTAAATGTAGGGGTATGGGTGGGTTTCGCTTCGGCGGGTCGGTGTGGACTTGTTGGGCCGAAGGGCCTGTTTCCACACTGTAATCTAATCTAAAAAAAAATCTTATTTATTTATTTTTCACTTTGATATTTACCTTACCATCATTTAACGCTTAGGTGAGGTTAGGCGTTTTTAAGAGGCTCCTACAGTGCCATAGATGGTGTAGATACAATGCATTCCTTGTGGTCATTGCAGCCGCGGCCTGGTCCTGTGGAGTGATGGTCAAACTCTCACAGAACCAGGAATTTTAGTTTTACCTTTCACCAGTTATTACTAGGGTCTCAGCAGGATTGGAGGGCAGTAAATCTCTCCCGGCTGCTACATTCTCTCTCTGAGATTTCTCTCAGAATTCTCTTTTTATGTTCTTTCTTCCTGGATTAGAGAACTGCATGTGAAGCGATCTGTTTCCTGAATTTACCTTTTGACACGTGTGTGTTGATAGAATGTTACCACATTGGAGCAGTTACTGTTGAGAAGTTAAATCACCTATAATTCTGTGAAGATTTCCCATAGAATTAAGTTATTCCAAATTCTTCTTGTTTTTGTTGTACTTTGTGACAGTGTGTGCATAAATTGTCTTTTGGTTAATGTCGAAGAGTTTGACCAAGTGAATTGCATCTGAAACACAGCACCTCACATTTAGAATTAAAATGAGAAAATGTCCGGGACCAGGATACCTTTGTCATATATTGTGAGGGGTGTCCAGTCGCGTGCATAGGAAGGAAGACAAATCTTCACGCTTGAATTGGATAATTACTGCATGGACAAGATGTAGCAGACATTTGGGGTTTGACAGGGCTCGAGGAACGATAGCTCGATCAGGAACTATATCGCTAGATCCAGAACAGACATGTATAAGCCCAGTTGACGTAAAGGCTCAGCATGGAGCACTGTGCAGAAAAGCCTCAGTACAACCCAGCAATCTGTCCAGGATGGAATGCTGCACAAACCAGGCTCGGTACAACTCAGTTCTCTGTCCAGGATGGAATATTATACAGAACAGACTCTGTAAAATCCAGCAATCTGTCCAGGATGGAATACTGTGCAGACCCACCTCAGTACAACCCGGCAAACTTTCCAGGATGGAATACTGTACAGACCAGGCTCAGTACAGCCCGGTAATCTTTCCAGGTCTGGAGACTGGGCCGGGTGGGGTCTGGAGAGACCAGGCTCAGTTAAACACAGCAATCTTTCCTCCCTTCCCATCACAACAATGAGTGTGAGCTAAAAACAAACACAGTCATCTTTACCACTCATGGTAGATTCCTGATGAAGATTCATTGGAATCTCCCACTGCCTGCAGCAAAGGGAATTCAACCAATTCCAACTGCTGCAGGACTGGATCCCATTGCCAGCAGCTTGTTTGAGCAGGATAACTTCAGCAGCTGAATAATATTTAGACAAATATCCCTTTTTTCATTTTGTCATGAGTTTTGCTAATATTTGGATAGAGTTCTTTCAAGTTTACACTCTACAGACAGTTTGTTTTTCAGTCTGTCATCAAACGTGTGCACATGCGCGGAGTGTGTGTGTGTGTGTGCGTGCGTGCACGCACCCGCGCTTGTGTGTGTGTGTACATGCCAATATTTTTAGAAAAGCAAATATCGTAATCCATATTTGCTATATACAAGCATCCATCACAGTTTGAGTAACTTTGTTTTGCCTGACTTGTTCCAAACACTGATACTGACCCAGTCTGAGACGTCTATGACCTCCAAGCTCATCAAACTGGTTACAATTAAAATTTGCTGTGACCAGTGGAGGAGTGTGACGAGAACAGGAAACAGTGGCCCGAAAAGTCAGTGAACTATAAACCAGTGAGCCGATGCCTGTGATGGGTATGTTGTTGGAGGGGTTTCTGAAGAGTAGGCTTTGCATGTATTTGGTAAAGCAAGAACTGATTAGCGATTGTCAACATTGCTTAGTGCAAGGGAAACCGTGTCTCATTAACTTGAGTTTTTTGAAGAGGTGACAACGAAGATTGATGACGACAGTGTGGTAGGTATTGTCTATATAGACTTCAGCTAAGCCCTCAACAAGGTTCTACATTATAGACAAATTAGTATGGTTACGTCATAAATGTCCAGTGAAGCTAACCAACTGAATACAAAATTAGTTTGACGGTAGAAGACAGAGGGTGGTGGTGATAGTTTGCTATTCAGATGAAGGGCTTGTGACCAGCGGTGTGCCACAGGATTGGTGCTGGGTCCACTCTTTCTCATCATTTATAGAAATGATTTGGATGTGAACATAGGAGGTAGAGTTAGTAAGTTTGCAGATGACGTCACAATAGGAGGTGTAGTGGACAGTGATGAAGGTTTCCTCAGAGTACACCAGGTTGTTGATCAGATGGGACATTGGGCCAAGTAATGGCATATGGAGTTAAATTTAGATAAATGTGAGGTGTTACATTTTCGTGTGGCAAATCAGGACATGACTTATACAATTTATCATAGTGCTCTTGGGAGTGTTCCCAAAAAAAGAGACCCGGGGTGCAGATGCATAGTTCGTTGAAAGTGGAATCACAGGTAGACAAGATATTAAAGAAGACGTTTGACATACTTGCATTCATCGGTCACATCATTCAGTGTAGGAGTTGGGATGTCATGTTGCACCTTTACAGGAAATTGGTGAGGGCACTTTAGAATACCATGTACAATTTGGTTCGCTGTACTAAAGAAAGGATATTGTTAAACTTGAGCATGCAGTCAAGATTTACAAGGATGTTGCAGGTTTGGAAGTTTTGAGCTAAAGGGAGAGGCTGATTACACAGGAACAGGAGGAGGCCATTCAGCCCCTTGAGACATTTACACAGGAAGAGGAGGAGGCCATTCAGACCCTCAATTCATTTACACAGGAACAGGAGGGAACTATTCTGCGGCTTGAGAAACAGAATGAGGTAACTGATGCTGATACCTGATGAAGGGCTTATGCCCGAAACATGGATTTTCCTGCTCCTCGGATTCTGCCCGAACTGCTGGGCTTTTCCAGCACCAAACTCTCTACTCTGGTCTCCAGCATCTGCAGACCGCACTTTCTCCCAAGTGATTCTCAAACCTGATAAACACGTGGAACAAACGCTGGAGACTGGGCCCGTTCAGGTCTGGAGACTGGGCCGGGTGTGGTCTGGAGACGGGCTTGGCACGGTGTGGAGACTGTTTGGTGTAGAGTGGGGACTGGCCCAGTGTATTCTGGAGATTGGGCCTGATGCGTTCTGGTGACTGGGCACTGTGCGGTCTGTTGACTCGGCCCTGTGTGATCTGGTGACTGGGCCTGGTGCAGACAAGTGACTGAGCCCAATGCAGTCTGGACACTGGGCCCCGTAAGTCTGGGGACTAGGCCTGATACATTGTAGAGACGGATCGATGCGGTCTCGTGACTGGGCCCGGTGCAGTTTGTAGACTGGGGCCGATGCTGTCTGAAGACTGGGCCGTGTGCGTTCTGGAACTGAGCCCGGGGCAGTCTGGTGACTGGGTGCACTGTGACCTTGAGACTGGGACTGGTGCAGTCTGGAGACTGGGCCTGGTGCCACCTGGAGATGGGGCATGATGCGATCTTGAGACTGCGCCTGGCGTGATCTGAAGCGTGGGCCCAGTGCCGTCTGGTGACTGGGCCTGGTTTAGTCTGGAGACTTGGCCCGGTGCGGACTGGAGACTGGGCCATTTGCAGACGGGAGCCAAGGGCCCACTACGGTGTGGAGACTGAGCCCAGTGCGGACTGGAGACTGGGCCTGGTGAGGACTGGAGACTGTGGTATGGAGTGTAGACTGGGCCTGGTACGATCTGCTTACTGGGCCCAGTGCTGTCTGGAGACTGGGTCTGGTGCGTTCTGGAGACTGGGCCCGGTGCCGTACAGAGAATTGACCCCGTGTGGCCTGGTGCCTGGGCCTGGTGCGGTCTGGAGACTGGGCCTGTGAAACTGGTGACTGGGCCCGGTGCGAGCTGGAGACTGGTCGGTGCGGTCTGCAAAATGGACCCTGTGTGGTCTGGAGATTGGGCCCGATGCGGTCTGATGACTGCAGTCGGGGCATTCTGCAAACTGGGCCATCTACGGTCGGGTGATTGGCCCAGTGCAGTCTGGTGACTCGACCCGGTGCTGACGGGAGAATGGACCCTGTGTGATCTGGAGAATTGGCCCTCTGCGGGCTGGAGACTGGGCCTGGTGCGGTCTGGTGACTGCGCCTGGTGTAGTCTGGAGCCTGGGCCCAGTGCGGTCTGCAACATGAACCCTGAGCTGTCTGGAGACTGGGCACTGTGTGGTCTGGAGACTGTTGTATGGAGTGGAGACTAGGCCCGATGCAGTCTGGGTACTGGGCCCGGTGCAGTCTGGAGACTGGGACCAGTGCGGTCTGGAGAATGGGCCCAGTTCAGTCTGCAAAATGCACCCTGTGTAGTCTGGAGACTGGGCACTGCATGGTCTGTAGACTGTGGTATGGAGTGGAGGCTGGGCCCAGTGCGGTCTGGTTACTGGGCCTGGTTCTGTCTGAAGACTGGGCCTGGTGTGGTCTGGAGACTGGGCCCTGTGTGGTCTGGAGACTGGGCCCAGTGCGGTCTGCAAGATGGACCCTGTCCGGTCTGGAGACTGAGCACTATGCAGTCTGGAGACTGGGCATCGTGTGGTCTGGTGACTGGCCCTGGTGTGGTCTGGAGACTGGGCCCAGTGCGGTCTGCAAGATGGACCCTGTCCGGTCTGGAGACTGAGCACTATGCAGTCTGGAGACTGGGCATCGTGTGGTCTGGTGACTGGGACCGGTGTTGTCCGGTGACTGCGCCCGGTGTCGTTGGTTGACTGGGAATTGTGTAGTCTAGTGACTTGACCCTGTGCGGTCTGGTGACTGGGCGTGGTGTGCTCTGGTGACTGGGCCTATTGCAATCTGATGACTGGGCCTGGTGCCGTATGGAGACTGGGCCCAGTGCTGTCTGCAAAATATACCCTGAGCGGTCTGGAGACTGGGCCCTGTGCAGTCTGGAGACTGGGCCTGGTGCGTTCTGGAAACTGAGTCCGGTACGGTCTGGTGATTGGTCCAGTGCAGTCTGGTGACTGGACCCGGTGCTGACGGGAGAATGGACCCTGTGTGATCTGGAGAATTGGCCCTGTGCGGTCTGGGGATTCGGTCCTGCGCAGTCTGGTGACTGGGCCTGGTGCCGTCTGGAGACTGGGATGAGTGCGGTCTGCAAAATGTACCCTGAACGGTCTGGTGACTGGGCCCTGTATGGTCTGGAGACTGTGATATGGAGTGGAGACTGGGTCTGGTGCAGTCTGGTTACTGGGCCCGGTGCAGTCTGGAGACTGGGTCCGGTGCGGGCTGTAGAATGGGCCACGAGTGGCCTGGACACTTGGCCTGGTGCGGTTTGGCAACTGGGCCCAGTGCGGTCTGCAAAATGGACCCTGCGCAGTGTGGAGACTGTGCACTGTGTGGTCTTGAGACTGTGGTATGGAGTAGAGACTGGGTCCAGTGCGGTCTGGCTACTGGGCGCGGTTCTGTCTGGAGACTGGGCCTGGTGTGGTCTAGAGATTGGGCCCTGTGTGGTCTGGAGACTTGGCACAGCGCAGTCTGGAGACTGAGCCTGGTGCGGTCTGGTGACTGGGCCTGGTGCTGTATTGAGACTGGGACCTGTGCGGATTGGAGACTCAGCCCGATGCAATGTGGAGAATGGGCCTGGTGTGGCCTGTAGACAGGGCCCGGTCCAGTCTGGAGACTGGGCATGGTTCAGTCTGGAGACTGGAACCTGTGTGGTCTGGAGACTGTGCCAGGCGGAGCCTAGAGACAGGGCCTGGTGTAGTCTGGAGACTGGGCCTGGTACAGCCTGGAGACAGGGCCTGGTGCGGTCTGGAGACAGGGCCTGGTGCGTTCTAGAGACTGGGCCAGGTGCAGTCTGGAGACTGGGCCCGGTGCAGGCTGGAGACTGGGCCTCTTGCAGTCTGGAGTCTGGACTGGGCATAGTGCGTTCTGCAGACTGGACCTGGTATGGTCTCGAGACTGGGTCCTGTGTGGTCTGGTGACTGAGTCCAGTGCAGTGTGGAGACTTAGCCCAGACTTGATGACTAGGCCCATTGTGGTCTGGAGACTGGGTCCGATGGATTCTGATGACTGGACCAGTATGGTTTGAAAACTAGCCATTGTGCAGTCTGGAGACTGCATCTGCTGCAGTCTGGAGAGTGGGCCAGGTGTAGTTTTGAGATGTGGCCCAGTATGGCCTGGGGTCTGGGCCCTATGTGGTCTGGAGACTGGGCCGGGTGTGAACTGGAGACTGGGCTGGTGCGAACTGGAGACTGGGCACTGTGTGGTCTTGAGATTGTGGTATGGAGTTGAGACTGGGCCCAGTGCAGTCTGGAGACTGGGCCCTGTGTGGTCTAGAGACTTGGCACAGTGCGGTCTGGAGACTGAGCCTGGTGCAGTCTGGTGACTGGGCCCAGTGCTGTCTGGAGACGGGCACTGGTGTGGTTTGCAGACAGGGCCCTGTGTGGTCTGGTGACTGGGTCCGGTGTAGTTTGGAGACTGTGCATGATGTCGTCTGGAGACTCGGCCCTGTGAGGTCTGTTGACTGGGCCCAGTGCGGTCTGGAGACGGGGCCCGGTGTGGTCTGGAGATGAGGCTCGGTGCTGTCTGGAGACTGGGCCAGGTGCGGTCTGGAGACTGGACACTGTGTTGCCTGGATACTGGGCCTGATGTGGTCTGGAGTCCCGGCACGGTGTGGTCTTGAGACTGGGCCCGGTGCGTTCTGGAGAGTGGACCTGGAGCAGTCTATTGCCAGGACCTAGTGCGGTCTGGAGACTGGTCCATGTGCGTTCTGGAGACTGAGCCCGATGCAGCCTGGAGATTGGGCCCAATGCAGTCTGGAGACTGGGCCCTGTAAAGTCTTGAGACTGGGCCCAGTGCGGTCTGGAGACTGGGTCTGGTGCAGTCTGGAGTCTTAACCCTGTGCTGCCTGGATACATGGCTCGGTGCGATCTGGAGACTCGGCTCGGTGCGGACTGGTGACTAGGCCCAATATCGTCTGGAGACTGGGTCTGGTGCAGTCTGATGACTGGGCCGGGTGCAGTCTGGAGACTTAGCCCAGTGCTGCCAGGAGACCGGGAGCAGTGTGGTTTGGAGACTAGGCATTGTGCAGTCTGGAGAGGCGTCCAGTTCAACCTGGAGACTGGGTCTGGAGAGTGGGCACATTGTGCACTGGAGACTGGGCCAAGTGCGACTGGAAACTGGGTCTGGTACAGAGCGGAGACTGGGCCTGGTGCGTTCTAGAGACTGTGCAAGGTGTAGTCTGGAGACAGGGCCCAGTATGGCCTGGAGATTGGACCGTATGTTGTCTGGAGACTGGGACCGATGTGATCTGGAGACAAGACCTGGTGTGGTCTGGAGAACTGAGACCGATGTGATCTGGAGACAAGGCCTGTTGCGGTCTGGAGACTGGGCCTGGTGCAGTCTGGAGACTGGTCCCTGTGAGGTCTGGAGACCATGCCGGGTGTGGTCTGGAGATTGGGCATCTTGTGGTACGGTGACTGGGCCCAGTGTGGTCTGGTTACTGGGCCCGGTGTGGTCTGGAGGCCTGGCCCTGTGCTGTCTTGTGACTGGGTTGATGTGGTCTGGAGACTAGACATCATTTGGCCTGCAAAACGAACCCTGTGCGTTCTGGAGACTGGGCCCTGTGCGGTCTGGAGTCCATGCCCGTTGTGGTCTGGAGACTGTGCATCATGTGGTCTGAAGACTGGGCCCGGTGCGGTCTGGAGACTGGACCCGGTGCGGTCAGGTTACTGGGCCCAGCGCAGTTTGGAGACATGGCCCGGTGCGTTCTGGAGATGAGGCCTGGTGCTGTTTGGAGACTGGGCCAGATGCGGCTTGGACATTGGACACGGTGTGGCCTGGAGACTGGGCCTGATGCAGTCTGGAGACAAGGCCCGGTGCGATCTGGAGAGTGTACCTGGAGCAGCCTAGATTCCGGGCCTGGTACGGTCTGGAGAGTGCGCCCTGTGATTTCTGGAGACTAAGCCCAATGCAGTCTGGAGACTGGGTCTGGGGCAGCAAAGAGACAGGGCCTGGTGCGGTCCAGAGACTGGGCCAGGTGCGAAATGGAGACTGGGCCTGGTTCAGTCTTGAGACTGGACCCTGTGTAGTCTGGAGACTGGGTCTGGTGCAGCCTGCTGTCAGGGCCTGGTGGTGTCTGGAGACTGGGTCTGGTGCAGACAGGAGACAGGGCCCGGTGCAGTCTGGAGACCGGGCCCGGTGCAGTCTGGAGACAGTGCCCAGTGCAGTCTGGAGACTGGGCCTGGTTCAGTCTGGAGACTGGACCCTGTGTAGTCTGGATACTTGGCCCGGTGTGGTCTGGAGACTGGGACCGGTTTGGTCTGGAGACAAGGCCTGGTGTGGTCTGGTGACTGGGACCTGTGCAGTCTGGAGACTGGGCCCAATATGGTCTGGAGAATGGACCCTGTGTGGTCTGGAGACTTGGCCCAGTGCAGTCTGATGATTGGGCCCTGTGCGGTTTGGTGACTGGACCTCGTGCGGTCTGCAGACTAGGCCCAGTGCGTTCTGTAAAATGGACTTTGCATGGTCTGGACACTGGGCCCTGTGGAGTCTGGACACTGGGACTGATAGGCTCAGTTTGGTCCGGAGATATTGTCCAGTGCGGACTGTTGACTTGGCCCGGTGCAGACTTGGTGACTAGACCCAATGTGGTTTGGAGACTGAGTCCGATGGAGTCTGATGACGGGACCAGCGTTGTTCAGAGACTAGCCATTGTGCAGTCTGGTGACTGGGTATAGTGTTCTGGTAATTGAGCCTACTGCGGTCTGGAGAGGGGCATAGTTCAGCCTGGAGTTTGGACCTGGTGCAGCCTGGAGAGTGGCACACTGCCCACTGGAGACTAGGCCCGGTGCTGTCTGGAGACTGGGCCTGGTACTGAATGGGGACTGAGCCTGGTGCAGCCTAGAGACTGGGCCTGGTGTGGTCTGGAGTCTGGGTCTGGCGCAGCCTGGATAAAGGGCCCGGTGCAGTCTGGAGACTGGGCCCAGTGCAGCCTGGAGACAAGGACTGGTGCGGTCTGGAGACTGGGCCTGGTCTGGCCTGGAGACTGGGCCCGGTGCAGTCTGGAAACTGGGCCTATAGCAACCTGGAGTCTGGGCCTGGTACAATCTTGAGACTTAGGCAAATGCGACCAGGAGACTGTGTCCCGTGCAGACTGGTGACTTGGCCCGGTGCGGACTTAGAGACTAGGCCCAGTGTGGTCTGGAGACTGGGTCCGATGGACTCTGATGACCGGACCAGTGTGGTTTGGAGGCTAGCCACTGGGCATGGTGTTCTGACAATTGAGCCTAGTGCAGTCTGGACAGGGGGCACGTTCAGCCTTGAGAGTGGGCACACTGCCCACTGGAGACTGGGCCTGGTGCGATTTCAAAACTGGACCTGATTCAGCCTGGAGAGTAGGCACATTGCCCACTGGAGACTGGGCCCGGTGCGATCTCGAAACTGGACCTGGTTCAGTCTGGAGACTGGGCCTGGTACTGAATGGGGACTGGGCCTAGTGCAGCCTGGACCTGGTGTGGCCTAGTGCAGCCTGGGCCTGGTGTGGTCTGGAGTCTGGGTCTGGTGCAGCCTGGATACAGGACCTGGTGCGGTCTGGAGACTGGGCCTGGTGCGGCGTGAAGACTGGGCCCGGTGCAGTCTGGAGACTGGGCCTATAGCAATCTGGAGTCTGGGCCTGGTACAATCTTGAGATTTAGGCCAATGCGGCCCGGAGACTGTGTCCCGTGCGGACTGGTGACTTGGCCCGGTGCGGACTTAGAGACTAGGCCCAGTGTGGTCTGGAGACTGGGTCCGATGGACACTGATGACCGGACCAGTGTGGTTTGGAGGCTAGCCACTGGGCATGGTGTTCTGACATTTGGGCCTAGTGTGGTCTGGACAGGGGGCACGTTCAGCCTTGAGAGTGGGCACACGGCCCACTGGAGACTGGGCCTGGTGCGATCTCGAAACTGGACCTGGTTCAGTCTGGAGACTGGGCCTGATACTGAATGGGGACTGGGCCTAGTGCAGCCTGGGCCTGGTGTGGTCTGGAGTCTGGGTCTGGTGCAGCCTGGATACAGGACCTGGTGCAGTCTGGAGACTGGGCTCCATGAGATCTGGAGAGTGGGCCAGGTGCAGTCTGGAGACTCGGCCTGGTGCGATCTGGAGACTGGGCCCCGGGCAGTCTGGAGACTGGGTCTCTTGCAGTCTGGAGCCTGGGCCCGGTACAGTCTTGAGACTTAGGCCAGTGCTGCCTGGAGACTGGGCTCAGTGCAGTCCAGGGACAGTGTCCGGTGTGGACTGGTGACTTGTCCCGATGCGGACTTGGTGACTAGGCCCAGTGTGGTCTGCAGACTGGGTCCGATGGAGTCTGATGACTGGGCCAGTGTGGTTTGGAGACTAGCCATTGTGCAGTTTGGAGACTGGGCATGGTGTGGTCTGGAGATTGGGCCTAGTGCGGTCTGGAGAGGGGTCAATTTCAGCATGGAGACTGGACCTGGTGAGGCCTGGAGAGTGGGCACACTGCGCATTGGAGACTGAGCCCGGTGCTGTCTGGAGACTGGGCCCGGTGCAAATGGAGACTTGGTATGGAGTGGAGACTGGGCCGTGTGCGGTCAGTTTACTGGGGCCGGTACAGTCTGGAGACTGGGCCTGATGTGATCTGGAGACTGGGACTTGTGTGGTCTGGAAAATTGGCCCGGTACAGTCTGGAGACTGTGCCCAGTGCGGTCTTAAGACTTGGCCCGGTTCAGTCTGGAGACTGGGCCCTGTACGGTCTGGTGACTGGGCATCGTGTGGTCTGGTGACTGGGCCCAGTGGGGTCTGGTTACTGTGCCCGGTGTGGTCTGGAGACCTGGCTCCATGCGGTCTGGTGACTGGGCCTGGTGTGGCCTGGAGACTGAGCATCGGGTGGTCTGCAAGATGCACCCTGTGCGGTCTGAAGACTGCTCCCTGTGTGGTCTGGAGACCATTCCCCGTGTGACTGGAAACTGGGCATCGTGTGGCGTGAAGACTGGGCCTGGTGCAGCCTGGATACTGGACACTGCGTGGCCTGGAGATAGAGCCTGATGTGGTTTGGCGACTGGGCATGATGCAGTCTGGAGTCTGGGCATGGTGTGGTCTGGAGACTAGGCCCGGTGCTGTCTGGCGAGTGCACTTGGAACAGCCTGGAGCTAGAGCCTGGTGCGGTCTGGAGAGTGGACCCTGTGCGATCTGGAGACAAAGCCCGATGTTGTCTGGAGATTGGGCTTGGTGTAGCCTGGAGACTGGGCCCTGTGCAGTCAGGAGACAGGACCCTGTGTGGTCTGGAGAATGGACCTGGGGCAGCATAGAGGCAGGGCCTGGTGCGATCTTGAGACTGGGCCTGGTGTGGACTGGAGACTGGGCCTGGTTCAGTCTGGATACTGGACCCTGTGTAGTCTGTAGACTGGACCTGGTGCAGCCTGGAGACGGGCCTGGTGTGGTCTGGAGACTGGGTCTGGTGCACCCTGGAGACAAAGCCTGGTGCAGTCTAGAAACTGGGCCTGGTGCAGACTGGAGACTGGGCCTCTTGCAGTCTGGAGACTGGGCTCGGTACAGTCTTGAGACTGGGCCCAGTGCAATCTGGCGACTTGGCATGGTGCGGTCTTGAGAATGCACCTGGAGCAGGCTTGACCCAGGGCTTGATGCGGTCTGGAGAGTGGGCCCTGTGCGATCTGGAGACTAAGCCCGTTGCAATCTGGAGACTGGGCCTGGTGTGGCCTGGAGACTGGGCCTGGGGCAGCCGGGAGACTGGGCCTAGTGCGGTCTGCAGACTGGGCCTGGTGCGGTCTGGAGACTGGGCCTGGTTCAGAATGGAGACTGGACCCTGTGTAGTTTGGAGACTCGGCCTGGTGCAGCCTGGTGACAGGGCCTGCTGCCGTCTGGAGACCGGGCCTGGTGCGGCCTGGAGACTGAGCCCGGTGCAGTCTAGATTCTGGGCCTCTTTCAGTCTGAAGCCTGGGCCCGATACAGTCTTGAGACTGGGGCCAGTGCTGCCTGGAGACTGGTCTCAGTGTGGTCAGGAGACTGTGTCCGGTGCGGACTGGTGACTTGGCCCGGTGCGGACTTGGAGACTAGAACAAGTATAGTCTGGAGACTGCGTCCGATGGAGTCTAATGACTGGACTGTGTGGTTTGGAAACTAGCCATTGTGAAGTCTGGAGACTTGGCATGGTGCGGTCTGGAGATTGGGCCTAGTGCAGTCTGGAGAGGGGGCCAGTTCAGGCTGGAGACTGGACCTGGTGCAGACTGGAGAGTGGGCACACTGCACACTGGAGACTGGGCCCGGTGCTGTCTGGAGAATTAGCCCGGTGAAACTGGAGACTGTGCCTGGTACTGAATGGGGACTGGGTCTGGTGCGTTCTGGAGACTGAGCCAGGTGTGTTCTGGAGATGTGGCCTAGAGACTGGGCCCTATGTGGTCTGTAGACTGGGCCTGGTGTGAACTGGAGACTGGGCCTTGTGCGACGTAGAGTCTGGACACGATGTGGCCTGGAGACTGAGCCTGGTGCGATCTGGAGACTAAGCCCGTTGCAGTCTGGCGACTGGGCCTAGTGTGGCCTGGAGACTGGGCCTGGGGCAGCCTGGAGACTGGGCCGAGTGTGGTCTGGAGACTGGGCCTGGTACGGTCTGGAGACTGGGACTGGTGCGACCTGGAGTCTGGACACGATGCAGCCTGGCGACTGAGCCTTGTGCAGTCTGGATACTGGACCATGTGGGTTCGGGTGAAACGGTCCAATGCGGTCTGCAAAATGAATCCTGTGCGGTCTGGAGACTGGGCCCTGTGCGGTCTGGAGACTGGGATGGTTGTAGTCTGGAGACTGGACTCTGTGCGTTCTGGTGAAATGGCCCAATATGGTCTGGAGAGTGGTCCCAGTGCGGTCTGCAAAATGGACACTGTGCGGTCTGGAGACTGGGACCTGTGCGGTCTGGAGACTGGGACCGGTGTGGTCTGGAGACTGGGCATGGTTCGGTCTGAGGTCTGGGCCCAGTTCGGTCAGTAAAATGGAGCCCGTGCGGTCTGGAGACTGGCCCTGTGCAGTCTGGAGTGGAGACTGTGCCCAGGGCAGGCAGTCTACTAGCCCTGGGGCAGTCTGGAAACTGGGCCAGGTGTGGTCTGAAGACTGTGTCCTGTGTGGTCTGGAGACTTGGAATGGTGTGGTTTGGAGACCGGGCTCTGTGCGGTTTGGTGACTGGGCCTGGTGTTATCTGGAGACTGGGCATCGTGCAGTCTGCAAAATGAACTCTGTGCGGTCTGGAGACTTGGCCCTGTGCGGTCTGGAGACCATGCCCGGTGTGGTCTGGAGACTGGGCATTATGTGGTCTCGTGTCTGGGCCCAGTGTGGTCTAGTTACTGGGCCCTGTGTTGTCTGGAGACCTGGCACTGTGCAGTCTGGAGACTGGGCCCTGTGCGGTCTGGAGATGGGTCCTGGTGCTGTCTGGATGCTGGGCCAGGTGCGGCCTGGAGACTGGACACTGTGTGGCCTGGAGACTGAGCCTGATGTGGTTTGGCGACTGGGCATGATGCGATCTGGAGTCTGTATACGGTGTCGTCTGGAGATTAGGTCCGGTGCGGTCTGGAGAGTGCACCTGGAGCAGCATGGAGCCAGGGCCAGTTGCGGTCTGGAGACTGGCCCTGTGCGATCTGGAGACTAAGCCCGATGTTGTCTGGAGACAGGGCCTGGTGTGGACTGGAGACTGGGCCTGGTGCAGCCTGGAGACAGGGCACTATGTGGTCTGCAGACTGGTCCTGGGTGGGGCAGCC
>NW_025211308.1:0-13505 GCF_004010195.1 Chiloscyllium plagiosum
TGCTGTTACTACTGATGTTGTATTTTCAGCTTTAGTCACTGGAATCACAGATGGGACAGGAAAGCGACCTGCCCATATCCGTCACACCAAGACAGACAGGCTGCTCAGTGATTTCACTCCATGCTGCAGGAATGGGACCAGAGGCTTCAACCACATAGAGGTCCCTCACATTGTGAGTATGATTTACTGACTTATATCTTGCTGCTTAAAGGTTGCATGGAATGAAAGAGATAGAGCGGGACAATCTGTTCGATATAATGCTCCTCAATAACCAATTTAATTCACTGCAGCTCCAAACTAATACTTTCATCAATTCAATATTAATATTGCTTTGAAGTTGTGTTTCAGTATTGAAAAGGTTTTTAATAAGAGAGGATTGAAGTTGACTTATTCATTCTGTGCTTGTTTCCATTATTGTTTGAGGCAGGCTGGAATCTTTCACACAATAATACTCAGCGACATGCTCATCCCGAATGTTGCTGATTGTCTGTTTGAAATTGATGCTTACTTGACTGCTAGTGATTCGCTCAGAGACTCTTTGTATCGATAATTTGCATCGCTGATCAGGAGAGAGGTTTTCTATCTTTCTCGCTGTTGGTACCAATTGACATCGTCGATGACGTCTTTATGGGCCATACAGTTGATGGTCATAATCTGGCCCAAGCACAAGGACAGCAACTGGGGAAACTGTCTAATGATGATGTCCCCACTGATACCTGATGCATGAGAGAAAAACACAGATAATTCAGAACTGCCACAGTAAAACTTTGTGAAAGAAGAGACTATTGGAGTCACGGAGCGATCCTCTGGTTTCAGAATTTTCCATTCTTTGACAAGTTAGTGGGATTGGAGTGAAATGGAGAGCCGCAAAAATTGAAGGACGATGGAGAGTGATCTGTACCTTTGATGAAGAATGCCAAAGTCCAGAGCAGCTGGGTGTTTGAAATCATTGTGTGCCATTCTGCTCCTGTGCCTGGTTCTTTAAAGACTATAACTTCACTCTGTTCTGTTCTATGAAAATGCAGCCTGTGAGAGTCTTACTGACCGTTCCTCAGTACATACGACACATCGAACACAGAAAGCCATTTCAGCCCCTTGCACTTCCACCTCTCTCTTTTCCATTTCACGATGTGGACTCTCTCTCGCTCCATTTATAGCTATGCCTGATTCGCTGCTTCATTTTCTGTCTACATTTATCGCTCCCTCCATTCCCAATGCCAACGCCATTTCGTGTCTCTGTCTGTCTCCATGTCTTGATGTCTGACTCTCAATATCTCTCCTTTCAACGATGGTTCGTCCCTCACCGTCTTTCTTTGTCTTTGTGTTTACCTCTGTCTCTGCCTCTCTCACCCTCATCATCTTTCAACTATCTCTCTAATTGTTTGCACCCCTTTCTCTGTGTGTTCTCAATATGTTATTAACTCAATTAGTCTCTCCCATCCTCCATATTTCTCTCATTCTCTCCTGATCTCTGTAGCCTCGTAACACTGAGACTTGGAGCAGCAGATAAGTGTCAACCCACTCTCTCAGTTAATCTCAAAAAGTGAATCAATCTATTTCACTCTGTTTTAGTTACACATTCATTGACGTGAAGCGCGTCATTTTATCCATGTAGGTTAACAAATACCTGACTATAATAATCACATTCTTCAGCTCTTCATTCATATCCCTGAAGGCTCCAGCAACCAAGTGAATATCTAATTTCTTCTTCAATTTTCTGAGAATTTGAGATTCTATCAGTATTTCAGTCAGTGAATTTCAGTCTCCCACCGCAGTCCAGGTGAAAATATTTCACCTCAATACTCTTCTCCACATCTGAGTGTGATCTCATCTCAACATGTCAAATTCTACCAGAAACGGACAGACTCGATATGTGAACCGGGCGACACAATCTCAGGCGATACAGGTTGGAGATGTCTCCACTCAGAGTGTGGTCAACCTGTGGAATTCGGTGCCACAGAAGCTTGAGGAGGAGAAGATACTGAGCATATTTAAGAGAAAGAGGGAGATGCATTTTTTTAGGATTTAACAACATCAACGGTTTTGAGAAGAAAGCAGGAACATGGCATTGAGAGGGACAGTCAGCCATGATCAGATTGAATGACACAGCGAACACAAAGAGGCGACTGGCCGAGTCCTAGTTTCTATTTACGACTTTATTACCGTCAATCTCTGCCCCAGTTATTGACACCACTATTCAAGTCTCCTTTGAATACCCTGGGCTAGTCTCCTTGGAGCAGTGGACATTATTTGGTGACCTTATAGGAGTATATAATATCATGAGGGGCATGGATAGGGTGAATAAACATGGATGTTTCCCCAGGGTAGTGCTTTCCAAAACTAGACGGCATAGGTTAAAAGTGGAAGGAGAAATTTACAAAAGGGAACAAAGCTGCAATTTTTTTTAATGCCGAGGGTGGCTCGTGGATGAAATGAGCTGCCAGAGGAAGTGATGGACGCCGTTATTATTACGACATTTAAAAGGCATCTGAATGGTTATATGAATAGGAAGGGTGTGGAGGAAGATGTGCCAGATTTCAACAAATTGGACTAGATTAATTGAGGATAT
Organism: Chiloscyllium plagiosum; assembly: GCF_004010195.1. NCBI lineage: Eukaryota > Metazoa > Chordata > Chondrichthyes > Orectolobiformes > Hemiscylliidae > Chiloscyllium > Chiloscyllium plagiosum. The sequence goes on from NW_025211308.1 coordinate 2,570, forward strand.
CGAATCAGCATGTATGAGTTAGACTGAAGAGTCAGTTTCTGTGCTGGACACCTCCATGACTTGACGAATCGACTCACTGGAAAAGTGCCATCCCACCCCGCCACTATCCCTGCCTCCCAAAATCTTAAAACCCTCGATCAGGTCCCCCCAAAACATTCACTGCTCCAAGAAAAAATTACACCCCGCTATTCTAATACTTCGTCATATCTCAGACTGTCCAGGCCAAGCGACATTTTGATAAATCTTCTCTGCAGCTTCTCAAGTTCAATCACATCCTTCTGAAATTGTGTTGACCAGAACCTGCCTCTCTATCACTCCCTCCTTGTTTGTTGCGGACGAATTCACTTCCTCTCCCTCCATTTCTCTTTCTCTCTCTTTCCCCCTCTCTCTCTCCCTCTTTCTCTCTCTGCACAATTCCCACAACGTCCCAGGTGGTGACAGTTAAACGCCATATAAGTCTCCCTATACACTGACCAAGTAATGATAACAACCCTTGACACCAGATACATGTCTTCACCTGGACTAAGGCCTCATTAGCCACAATGACCAGGCTTTGGCCGCCCACACCAAGACAGAGAGATTCCTATCAAATGGAGGGCAGTTCTGTGCTGTTGATCTAATCTCACTGGGCTGAAAATGTGTTGCTTGAAAAGCGCAGCAGGTCAGGCAGCATCCAGGGAACAGGAGAATCGACGTTTCGGGCATAAGCCCTTCTTCAGGAAGGGCTTATGCCCGAAATGTCGATTCTACTGTTCCCTGGATGCTACCTGACCTGCTGTGCTTTTCCAGCAACACATTTTCAGCTCTGATCTCCAGCATCTGCAGACCTCACTTTCTCCTCTAATCTCACTGGTGACTGGTCTGAATATAATCGTCATTCTATTAATTCAATTTGGCGGCAGGAGGTCCTCAGACCATCAGTCTCAGGTGGATGAATAGGAAAGGTTCTGTCCCATTTACTCATCCTCCCATTCATAATGTTTCCTGTCCCTTCCCTTTGCCTTCATCTTCTATGGTCAGACTTCGAGTCGCAGTGTTTTACTTGGATAAGGCGTGGATCATCACTACAAAGACCAGAGAAAAACTGAACGACACAACCGACATGGCTTCCCTGTTCCAAAGGAAGTTCCAGTCGTGATCTATGAGCGAGAAGCTCTTGCCGACTGGAAACGAACCGACACCAGTAAAATGGACCTTATTCACAAACACTTACAAGGGAGACGAGTCAAGAATGGCCTCCTTCCTATTTGACCATTCACCAGAGACCTCTATACATGGACCTCCTCTCACATGAACACTCCAAGAGACAGCGTTGAGATTGCCAGCTTCGTTCAGGACTTTGGGGTGGAGACTGTTAAAAATGGACCCCATTTCGCATTGGACCCTCCAATACAGACCATTGAGCATGGACTTCCTTTAGACTGGACAATCAAAGATAGATCAGTATTTGACTGAGAGTTGGATGATGTGATTCAGAAGAGAGATGAACACAGATCGGTATATATTGTCCACAAGGACTTTGTAAAGATTCCGCATTATAAATTGGTTCGTAAAGTTTGATCACATGGGATCCAGGGCGACCTAATCATTTGGATATCAAACAATGTTGGTAGGAGACATAAGATGGTGGTGGAGTGTTGTTCTGAAAGACAGAAAGCCTGCGACCAGCGGTCTGTCACGAAGATCAATCCTCGATCCACTGTGGTGCATCATTTATATGGAATTTCCAATGAGAATAGAGTTTGAATTGTCCATAAGTTTGCGACTGACACCAGTATTGGAGGTAGAGTGGACAGTGAAGAATGTTGTCGAAGAGTGCAAGAGAATCTGTATCAACTGGGTCAATGGGTCAAAAAACAGCAGACGGAGCTTAATTCTGATACATTTGGAGAATTTAATTGCATTTTGGTAAGCTGGGATACAGGGGAGTGTTGTTGAGCAGAGAGACTGAGAGGTGCAAATAAATGATTTGTTGAAAGTTGTATCGCAGGTAGGTAGAAGAATAACGAACATATTTAGCACGGTTTCCTTCACTGGGCAGAGTGGGAAGTTGGACTATCATGTTACACCTGTACAAGGCTTTGCTTATGCCACATTTGTAATCTGCATACATTTCTGCTGACCTTGCTTCAGGGTGGGTGTTGTCAAACTGGAACAGATTTAATAAACAAAATCAAGTTCCGAGGATTTTATCGAGCCGAGAGAGTTGGAATTATAAAGGTGGATAGGTCTAGACTTCATTTCCCGGGAACGTAGAAGGCGGAGGTGTGAACATATCCATGTTTATAGAGCCATAGTGAAGAACTACTTGAAGAAGGAGCAGCGCTTGAAAGCTGGTGTGTCTAAATAAACCTATTGGACAACAATCTCATGTCGTGTGATTATTACCGTTTGTCGACCTCAGTCCAACACCGGCTCCTCTAAATCATGAGGATCATCAGTATGGTGAATTGACAAAGTCTTTTCCCCAGGGTAAAGAATTCCAATAGTAGCGGGTAAAGATGTAAGGTAAAACAAAATATTTAACAGGATCCTGAGAGGCAACTTTGTCATACAAACGTCGGCACTTACATAGATTGAACTGCCAGAGGAAGTGGTAGAGGCTTGTAAAATCACCTTTATTCAATGATATTGGGTCAGTTTCATGGAAGAGAGAAGTTCAGACAAAGTTGAGCCACACACTGAAAAATCGGACACCTTCAGTTCTGGAAACTTGGTTGACATGGACGTGTTGGTCAAAAGGGCCTGTTTCCACGCTCAAAACATCGGCCAACTCCCCACATGAACAGTACAAATGAGCTTACTTCCCACAAGAACTCCCAATAGAAAACAGCAAATACTGGCGTCCTTCCCACTAGACCATCCAATGGAGACCGGCTAAGACGGTCCTTATTCGCATGGAAGCCTCAAAAATAGGCAGAGAATATGGTCTTCTTCCCATTGCACTCAGAAACGGAGGACAGTCACCATGGAGCTCTTTCCCACCGGACTTGCTAATAGAAACATGTAGTCACGGAATTTGGTGCTGGAAAAAGCACAATCTATCAGGCAGTATTGGAGGAGCAGGAGAGTCGACATTTCCTGATTTAGATCTTATACCCGAAACGGAGATTGTCCTATTCATGGGATGCTGCCTGATCAGCTGTGCTTTTGGAGCACCACACTCTTCGACTCTGACCTCCAGCATCTCCAGTCCGCATTTTGTCTTACTAGACACCAGTAAGCAAGGGCCCACTTTTATTAGGCTCTGCAGTATCTGTGCTTCAAACTCTACATTCTCTGCATCTATTATTTCCATCTCCAAAATATGTTCCATCTCAGCATTGCATCAGCACCTTCACCACATCAACCCATGTTCGTGTTTATCCTGCTTCCTAACTCTGTGCATTCACTGTCTGCTGCAAGCTTTCTCAATCCACATTTTATAAACCTCAACTTGTTTGAAATGGAATGGTCAACTCACTGTCCCAGCGCAAGCTTCAATCCAGAAATAGCGTTGAACTCACTGATCCCCTATCCCTGGCATCTCTGATCTACTCCACCTGAAGTCAGAGGTCTGCAATTGCCTCCACGACTTCTCTCCCTTCTCCGTCGCTGTCCTGATGCAGACTTGCATTCTGTCCCATCCTGTTCCAACTTCTGTGTCTGGTGTAAAACCCAACACTGCTCGTTCCATCACAGCATTTTCAGCAGAGCCTTCAGGCAACGATAGTCTGCTCACTGACCTTCCGCCCTTCATCCTTACCCCTCTTTAGGTCTCCAGTATTTAGTGAGGACTGTAAATGCTGGAGAGTCAGAGTAGATAAATAGTAGTGAAGAAAGTCCTGACGAAAGTTTGCGATCTAAAATATCGACTCCCCTTCCCCTCTGCTGCGAGATCTGCTGTGCTTTTCTTTCCAGGTTGCGCTCTCTTCTACGGAACCACAGAAATTGATCATTATTCACAAAAGAGAATATGTAGTCTCTCACACACGTAGAATGGGCAGGTGGGTGAGGTAGGAATGTACTATTTTTGACCATGAACCTGTTCCACAGCATGAAGTGTCCCTTAGGAGGGGAGAGGGATTGTCACCCAATGAATGAATAAGACGTTGGCTTGGAGCTCATCTTCAGAACAGCCTCATGTTGTGCATCCCGGTCGACAAGGATGAATTGAAAATCCAGCTGGAAAGGAAAGATTTGCTGGGTTATGTGCAGAAAGAACGGAGCAATGGGACTAAATGTGTCACTCACAGCCACGATGGGATGAATAGCCTCCTCCTGTGCTGTATGTTTCCAGGGAGTGCAGACGGTTCACAGTTTTCTCCCATCTCTGTAAAAACATTAAACAGCTCTGAGATCCCCGTTACAAATCCACAGTTGGTAAAGTTTCAACCTTGTGATCTGTCAGATTTTGCAGTTATCTTTAAATTGGCGCTTTCTGTTGTCGTCAGAATTTCTAATATTAACTATCGTATCTGTAAGAACCACAGCTACGAACAGCGGTGTCGCAAGGCACACTAGGAAACACATTTGTAAGATTAAAGCCATCTTCAGATTTGTGTACAATTTCCATCCCTCTCCTAGAGCCCTTTCTACTGCTCAACCAGAATCTTTACAAACTTGGTTTCATCTTTGACGCTGATGTGAGCCCACAGAACTCCACATCAAAATGATCCGGCACTGAATCACCCTGCTGTGTCATTGGGACTCCACACATAACCGTTCTTTCACACAGATCCTTGGGAAATATCGTGAGGAACCAACACAGATGCCTGCCGGCACCACAATTCTCATGCTGCTCGTTGCAAGACTTGCACATTATCTCTCGTCTCAGTTGCCTGTCTCCAAACTAATTCTGAATTAAGACAAATATTGTTTCTCGAAGTGCACGTTTCCATGTTTGTCATGAGTCTCAGAGAAACACAGAAGAACACAGAAACTCGGAGCAGGAGTAGGCCATTCAGCCTTTTCTGCTTGCTCCGCCAATCAATATGATCATGGATGGACATCGAAATCAATTCCAGTGTTCCTGCTTTCAAACTGTACCTAACAAATATTAAAATATTTAAGGTTTCTGGCTCTTCTACTTTCTGTTTTAACGGAACTGTTACCGGATTCCCACTCTCTGAGAAAAGATATTTATCTTCTCATTCTTAAATGGCCTTTCTTAACCTTAAACTGTAATGCCTGGTTTTAGACTCGCCAGTCATCCGAAACTTCCTTCCTATATTCATCCTACCCTTCCCTGGTAGGATTTTGTAGACTTTAATGTGACTCAATTCAATTTTCTAAACACTGGTGAATACTGTATGTTCCTAATCTTTCCAGTTTCTCATTAGATATAAGATATATTCATGTCATCCCATGAATCAGTATGGTTACTGATCCCGTGCCCTTTCGTGCACAGCCAAAACATTTTTCGTTAGATAAGGAGATCAAATCTTATCACAACAATATGATGAATTCACACAGTATAAAAGATGTTCTTCGGCTCATTGAATCGGTGCCAGTCAAACTAAATCTACACTTGCCCCACATTCCAATACAGGGCGCATATCTTTAAATGGCATGATGTATAATGTGTTCATCTGTGTAATTTCTAAAGGCCATGAGTTTTCTAATCTCAGTTTCCCTCTCAAGCAATGCATTTCAGATCCCCACCATGCTCTGGGCGAAATTTGCTCCTCAAATTCCCTCTGTCTTTCGATGTATACCAACATGTTTTATCACCGTCGAAAAAACAAAAATAGTTGTTCTCTATTCAATCCACACCATGCCACTTTTATTTTTATACACCTCTGTCAGGTCACGCCTCAATTATCTCTGTTCCAAAGAAAGAAACCCTCTCTTATCCAACCTCTCTTCCTCGCTGGAATGCTCTATTCCACGCAACATTCTCTTAAATCTCCACGGCAACCGCCCGCCAACATAATCACTTCCTTCCAATCATGTGGGGACAAGAACTATTCACAACGCTCCACCTTTGGCCCAATCGAAGTTCTGTAAAGCTCCAACATAATCTGGCTTCGCTTAGAATCAATCTCTCGACGATAAAGTCAAGTGTTTATTAACAACTGCCCTCGAGTCTGCCTAATCTGCCCTAGAGCCTCTGGGATCGTTGGAAAAACAGACCAAGATCTCTGTTTTCCGTGAGCATTCCCATCTCCCGCCGATCAATGAGAACTCCCTTGTTAGTTTTTTGAATGTGCACCACCTCAAATTTATTGGTTTAGTTTCATCTGTCATGATCCTCTCATCTGACTAATCTGTTTATCTTCACCCACAACCAACTCCTTTATTTTTTCCTGCCGATCACTGTGTCACCGGAATACTTAACTATCAACCACCCCTCACATTCTCATTGACAATGTTTCCATAAATCTCACACAATATCGGAACCAGCCTTGCTTTGTGTGGTCTCCCATTGTACACTGGACACAGTCACACAACCAAAGTTCTGTATCTATTCCTGTCCCCAGTCAAGAGCCAATTTTAGAGTGAAAGCGCCAGGTATGCTCCCACTAAAGCCATGTACAATTGCAGCAAGCCATCCCTGCTTTTGTACTCAAATCCTGTCACTGTAACGGTCAACATACAATTCACCTCCTGCTGCTCCCACATACTTATTTTCCGCGACTGATGTGTAAGGAGACCCAGTTTTTATTGCACCTCCGAATTCCGAATTTCTCGCCATTTCGTTAAAAAAAGGTCTTCCTGCTTTGGATAATAAAGTGGGAACCTCATATTTATTAACTTTGTACTTCATCTGACATGCATTTTGCCACGGATTCATCTTGTTCACATCACAACGACTCATCTGTGTATCCTCCTCACAGCTTCTCCCTCTGAACCAAATTATCCATCATCTACAAGTTTGGAGATATCACACATAAGTTCCAAATCAGAATTATATATATATATAAATATTTTTTTCTAATAACTGAGCTCAGTTACAGTAGTACTCTCTCAGGAAAAAAAAGAACTGTTTATTCCTTCAGTGAGTTTCGAGTCTGCCAACCAGTTCTCTTTCCACGTCGGTATAAGTCATGTAGTCCCATGGGTCATAAGTTTCCAGCATAACATCTTATGTTGGTTTATAAAAAGCCTTCTGAAATTTCAAATAAACCACATCACCTGACTCCCTCTTACCAAATCCACTCGTTTCATCCTCAAACAATTTCAGTCGATTTGTTATCTGTGATTTCCCTTTTGACGATGCTTGTTGAGTCTGCCCAATCCTGTTCCTGTTCTCCATGTAATCATCTATTAAACCTTTTAACATGAACTGGAATATTTTCCCAATAACACTGTCAGACTGACGAGCGTAAAATTCTCTGCCTTCTCTCCCACACTTTTTTTTCAATTTCGTGGTCATAAGTGTAAGTCTGTAAATGGTAGGAACACTTGCTTAAAAAAACAGAGACCCATGGTAGATGAACACCAATATTTCAAAATGTAAAGCGCATCATTCTTGAATATTCTGAGATGTAAATTATTGATCGCTTTGAAATTATTAAACTTTAATTCTTTCTAATTCTTCAAAAGCATTACCCTCATATATTAGATTTCCTTCCATTTCTCCCTCACTCTGGAGTACGGTACTGATATGTTTTAGCATAGATTTGACGTTCCTTTGCGTACAAAGATCCAGAATGTGTCTTTCATCATTTTACCATTTCTTCCTCCCATTATAACATTATAATTCTTGTGCTTAACTTTCTTGAATGTCATCTGCAAGTTCATATGACCAACATACATTGGTCTTCTCCTATCTCTCACTTTACTGACCTCTTTCATGAATGTAACCAATTTGGTTTAGAGTTATATGACTCGTTTTAAATCCACCCTCACTGTTTCTGATCAGTTCACAATTGTCAGTAATTTTGTCCCAAACAACAGATGCAATCACTTTCCAACAAAAGACATTCCAAGGAGAAATTCATTGTGAATGATGTTAGTAGGCTCGTTGCACTGACACGAGGGGTTCAATCGCCCCCTTCCCTCTCTCTTTGACTGAAACATACTGTTCGGAACAGGAGATGGGCTGCAACGTCAAAAATAAGTACAATATGGAGTGTCATTAGTGGGAAATACACAGTATACTTTGTGGCCAGGAACCTCTAAAAAAAAATGCATTTCACTTTTTACCGTTTCAGGTCCAGGGCTGTTATGATGAGCTGAAAGAGGCTTTGGTGAAGACGCTGCTGTACTCGGTGGGCTGTGTGAAGGATTTCAGCAGTTGTTGATAAGTGCAACTTCTTGTTCAGTTTGCTCCACCCTCACCAGTGATCAAGAAATGTAACCTCTTGACATGCTGAGTGATATTGCAATCAATGTCGTAGTTTCAGGCCCAGCAAAGAACAGCATCTCAGTCTGAGACACTGGGGCAGTTATTTTAGATTACTTTAAAGTGTGGAAACAGGCCCTTCGGCCCAACAAGTCCACACCGACCCGCCGAAGCGTAACCCACCCAGACCCATTCCCCTGCATTTACCCCTGCACCTAACACTGCGGGCAATTTAGCATGGCCAATTCACCTGACCTGCACATTTTTGGACTGTGGGAGGAAACCGGAGCACCCGGAGGAAACCCACGCAGACACGGGGAGAATGTGCAAACTCCAGACAGTCAGTCGCCTAAAGCGGGAATGGAACCCGGGTCTCTGGCGCTGTGAGGCAGCAGTGCTAACCACTGTGCCACCGTGCCGCCCACATTTCTTCCTGACATCTAAGAATGGACCCTGAAACAACTCCCCACATTCTCATAAACGCAACTGCATCGAAAATACATTGATATCCGGCTACTTCTAAGAAGCGCTGCCCCACAGAGAACACCCTCAGATGTTTAAGTCATTGCGGGGGTGTGTGTGGCGAAGACAGAGAGAGAGAGAGAGAGAGAGAAAGATAGGGAGAAATGCCGGGTGAGAAGAAAAGAGGGAGAGCAAGGGAGAGCGGCAGAAGGGATTGAATAATCTTCTGTTCTCCTTATTTATGCTGATCTGATGGTGGAGATTTGTTTTACTGGTGAAAAATGAGGTTTCTCCCCCTTTCCCCACTCCCTCACTGGTCTCTGTCTGATTGGATTCTCAGTGTTTCACTTTCCCGGTTCTGGAGGTGACTCATCTCACATTCCACCATTCAAGTTCACTCCCTAAATAATACCTGAGATCCCCTATGATCCAGAGTGAACCGGTTCCTGTGCAATATCGAGTCAAGTGATGACATTCATAAGGATCCCTTGCAGCAGGGCAAATGCCAGCCAGGGCCCAGTGTTTACATTTCATGCTGCACTCATGGATCATGTGGGTTTAGGGCCACAGAATCTCTTTTTCGCTTTCTCTCTCTCTCTCTTACTCTCCCTCTCTCTGTCGCACTCTCCCGCTCTCTCGCTCTCAGCTCCATACCCGACATACGTCCCTCCATTTGAGCTGCTGGGAATCCAATCTGAGCCAATTCTATTGAACGCTATAAAGAACAATGACATGATATTTGGAGTATAGTTTTGATGATGTAAATGTGAACCAATGCAGCAAATACATTGCAGATGGTTTGTGTAGACAACACAGCCTAATGTGGGGGAAGTGTCTTGTTTACTTTGCGAGGAAGAGACGAAAGCAGGAACCTATTGAAATGGAAAGAGCTTGCAGCTCTCTGAGGGACGGGAGATCTGGATATCCTGGGAAATGAATTGCAACGTTAGTAGGTAGCTACAGCAAGTGAATATGAAGGCAGATGGAATGTTGGTTCTCATTGTAAAAGGAGTGTTGTATAAAAGCGATACTTTTTACAGCAGCTGTGCAGGAATTAGGGTTAGGAAATTGGTGAGAGCACATGTGGAATACGGTGTCCATTCCCGCTTTATTATTGAAGAAGACACACAAGCTTCTTTGGAGGCTGTTCTGGGACGTCTCACCAAACTGAAAACTGGGATGAGGGAGGGTGGAAAGTTTGATCAATCTGCACGTTTACCATTGCATTTTCAAAGCTGGGGAGGTTGTCATTGTGGATCCTGTCAGATCCTGAGGGGCCGGGATCTGGTGATCCAGGAGATTATTTCTTCTTGTAGGTCAGCCAGTAACTTGCTGACACCGATCGAAAATGAAAGGCGTCCCATTGAAGCTGGGAAAAAAAAGTTAATCTGTGGGAATTCTTTGCTCAGATCGGCTGCCAGTTGATTATCTTCCTGGCTGACTCTGACTGTAATTTATCAACAACTTACTAGACATTAAGGACAGTGGGAGTCTTTCAAAAACGAAGTGAATTGAAGCGTTAACATGGTCCACTAAATGTGTAGATGGATCAACATGTCCAGAGATCTTGGATTTTAAGCGTTACATAGAATTGGACAGGGAAAAAATGGAGATTCACGACCGACGGTGAGGGCACAAAGGTGAACCGAAGATCAGAGGGGGCTCGATGTGTACATCCACAGATCACTGAAGGTGGAAAGATATGGAAATAAGGTAGCTCTGGAAACAAATGGATGCTTGTTGGAATGCAGGAAACGAGGTTTATGCTGGGTTTTTGAAACATACACTGGTTCGGCCACAGCTGAGTAATATGTGCATTTATATGTCACCATATTACAGGAACAATGTGATGGTGTTCGACAGGATACAAATGAGAATTGACAGGATGCTGCTTGACCTGGCGCGTGTGAACTCTCAGAACAGATTGGGAGGGCTGGAGTCGTTTTCTTTGTAGCAGGAAATGTTGAGATGGAACCTGATAGAGGGATATGCATTTTTGAGAATCAGGGATACGATTGGCCGGAAAGGATCCTTTTCATTATTTGGCTAAAATGTAAGTAATTATCGACGGATTGGTACCTGGGACTTCGATGTTGTGGCTATTACGGAGACATAGGTAGAACAGGGACAGGATTGGTTGTTGCAGGTTCCAAGGTTTAAATGTTTTAGTAGGGTCAGAGGTGGGGGTAAAAGAGGGGGAGGTGT
>NW_025211308.1:20232-22665 GCF_004010195.1 Chiloscyllium plagiosum
CACTATTGGGTACTTCGTTTGATGATCAGGTAGGTCTAAACTCTATAGGAGTCCCAGTAGGGGTACCTGATGATTTCAATGCTCGTACCCAGATCACAGCAAGATTTGGATAATTTATCCAATAAACAAATAGATTGGATAAGTTATATTTTCTATAATCATCAAAGGATCATCAATTTCACTAGAGACGCAATTAACAGTATAGCCGAACAACTTTATGCAACCAGTAGAATGGCGTAAGAAACATGACATTGAGTTTGTTTGTTATGTTCATCTCTGAAAGACTAGAGCCGAGGCCAGGAATAGAGCCATAACATCGGTGAACTTACTTTTTCAGACTGCAAAATCGAGTGCCCTTAAATTTCGCACTGAGATCAGTCACAATATAGATTACACACACAAACACATTAGAAAAGGCTTCAAATGCATGGCAACAAACTGCAGTTTGGAAAAACTCAACACGCGTGATAAAGATATCAATGGTGCAAGAGCATTAGGCAGACAGTGCCAAGTGTAATTGAATACATTAGAAATACTGTAATAGATATAACAAACCTACTCTGATGGAGCAGAGAATTAAGAAACGTGGAATTTCTGTCCGCTGAGCTCGTTAACAGCTTCCTGGTTGTCATGACTCTGAAAACGACAAAGGATGAAAGACAGCAGATATTGTGACAATTTGCTGTCATGGGTGAAAAAGGAAGTCGAGTGACATAAATATTTAAAATTTGGAATATTTCAGAAAATAAAGGTCAATGTCATTTTGGGATTAATATTGAGACTGAGTTGATCGAGTGGCGAATGACCCCAGCAGCTGTTGAAGAATGGTTGGGTCATATCAAGAACATGATACGTAGTTACAGACTTCTTTGAGGGGAAACGAAGCATGCTATAGGGATGGGGCACTATGGTTTTAATTTGGTACGTAGATTTCATTATATGGAAGGTGTAAATAATTTGAAATGTTCTTCCACATGCTGTTAAGGCAAAACCTTTAAATGTTTCGTTCTGTCGCAGAACGTGACTATTTCTAGCTGGCCAAGATTTATTGCCAGTTCCTCATTTCCTTTGACCGGGATGGCTAGCTGCTGTCCTCAAAACACAGTAGTCATGTTTCATAGCTCGAACCACAATGCCATTCGGAAGTGAATTCCCTGATATTGACCAAATGGCAGTGAAGGAAGAGTGGCATACTTCTCAGTCAACATGTTGAATGACTTGGAGGAAATCATTGTTGGGGATGGTTTTCCCACGAATCTACTATTTTACAAGAGTTTAATTTACCTAAATAGAGGAACAATAAAGGGACAATAATGCAAGTACATACTCAACTCCATGATGATGGATACATTATCAGTTTGATTTTTTGTGCAGTGTTGAATGTTCCTGTTTGCAGCAACTTTATCCAAAGAAAATTGTAATTGCCTTCGAAAATAATATGCTTAAATCTTATAGTTCTGACCTTAACCTAAAGGCAGTACGAATTATTGACATGTTTTGTGACTTCTTTTGAGTTTCACACTTGGCTATATTAGTATAATTCTTTTCATGTTGTCAAAAGTTAGGGGTTCATATCCACTCCAAATTAGATCAACAGAGATTACACCCGTCATTGACAGAACTACTGGGGATTTGTTTTTCGGTTCCTAAGGAGGACCCAAGTCAGAAACTTTCAGATTAATGGTTGTTGGAGGCAGTTAACGCAATGGCGACCTTGGGTTATGATGGATTCCCAGAACGAATGCAACTGACAGATAGTGTGGGTCATGGCAGAGGTGAGAATTTCAAATGAGCACATCATCTCAAAATATGTTCCTTGATTGAACACATTGTGGGAAGGCCAAGCCTATTTCAACCCTGGGTCAGGAAGTTAGGCATTCATTGCCTCCTCAATGAAGTGGACATTATCTGATTTTGGTTTAGAATTCCAGTTCAATGTTTAAATGTTCATATTCTTTGGTGCACGTTTTTCTCTCATTGGGAGAATTGAAGTGGGTTACTTGAATGATTAACTGTGTCTGGTGGTCATGTTTCCAACTGTATTATTTATTAGCCAATGCATAAACATCAAAACTGCTATTTCATGCGCAGAACTGAGGGAATATATGTAAATTGTGCAGAGAGGCCAACTTGAATTCCCATTATTTGGAGCGATGTGCACGCTCGGTGTATGAGCAAAGAAAAATTCAGTCAAAAAGGGCAGGAGAAGTGTGATGGTCTACCGAGGGTGGGTGTGAATTGTCGGGGGTGAAAGGCCTATTTTCCCACTGGAGGGATTCTATGATTCTTTGAAAAGCCAGATCAGAAGCTCAAGGCTGAACAGAGGGTTTTCTGATATTCAAAACATTCTTAAAGAAGTAAATACTGTAAGTGTAGATTTACCATGCAGGCACACAGATAGAAAGGTAACATGACACTTTCTCCAGTTATACA